>NC_057800.1:636031534-636313126 GCF_018294505.1 Triticum aestivum | reverse complement strand
GAGGAGGCGCGCCAGGAGGAGTCCTACTCCCTCCGGGAGTAGGACTCCCCCCTTTCCTAGTTGGAATAGGATTCGCGGAGGGGGGAAAAGAGGAGAGAGAGGAGGAAGGGGGGCCGGCCCCCTCTCCTTGTCCTATTCAGACCAAGAGGGGGGAGGGGCGCGCGGCCCATCTATGGCCACCTCTCCTCTCTTCCACTAAGGCCCACTAAGGCCCACTAAGGCCCATATACCTCCCGGGGAGTTCCGGTAACCATTCGGTACTCCGGTAAAATCCCGATTTCACTCGGAACACTTCCGATATCCAAACATAGGCTTCCAATATATCAATCTTTATGTCTCGACCATTTCGAGACTCCTCGTCATGTCCGTGATCACATCTGGGACTCCGAACAAACTTCAGTACATCAAAATGTATAAACTCATAATATAACTGTCATCGTAACCTTAAGTGTGCGGACCCTACGGGTTCGAGAACAATGTAGACATGACCGAGACACGTCTCCGGTCAATAACCAATAGCGGAACCTGGATGCTCATATTGGCTCCTACATATTCTACGAAGATCTTTTATCGGTCAGACTGCATAACAACATACGTTGTTCCCTTTGTCACCGGTATGTTACTTGCCCGAGATTCGATCGTCGGTATCCCATACCTAGTTCAATCTCGTTACCGGCAAGTCTCTTTACTCGTTCCGTAATACATCATCCCGCAACTAACTCATTAGTTGCGATGCTTGCAAGGCTTCAGTGATGTGCATTACCGAGAGGGCCCAGAGATACCTCTCCGACAATCGGAGTGACAAATCCTAATCTCAAAATACGCCAACCCAACATGTACCTTTGGAGACACCTGTAGAGCACCTTTATAATCACCCAGTTACGTTGTGACGTTTGGTAGCACACAAAGTGTTCCTCCGACAAACGGGAGTTGCATAATCTCATAGTCATAGGAACATGTATAAGTCATGAAGAAAGCAATAGCAACATACTAAACGATCGGGTGCTAAGCTAATGGAACGGGTCATGTCAGTCAGATCATTCAACTAATGATGTGATCCCATTAATCAAATAACAACTCTTTGTCCATGGTTAGGAAACATAACCATCTTTGATTAACGAGCTAGTCAAGTAGAGGCATACTAGTGACACTCTGTTTGTCTATGTATTCACACATGTATTATGTTTCCGGTTAATACAATTCTAGCATGAATAATAAACATTTATCATGAAATAAGGAAATAAATAATAACTTTATTATTGCCTCTAGGGCATATTTCCTTCAGTCTCCCACTTGCACTAGAGTCAATAATCTAGTTCACATCGCCATGTGATTTAATAGCAATAGTTCACATCACCATGTGATTAACGCCCATAGTCCACATCAATATGTGACCAACACCCAAAGGGTTTACTAGAGTCAGTAATCTAGTTCACATCGCTATGTGATTAACACCCAAAGAGTACTAAGGTGTGATCATGTCTTGCTTGTGAGATAATTTTAGTCATCGGGTCTGTTATATTCAGATCCGTAAGTATTTTGCAAATATTTATGTCAACAATGCTCTGCACGGAGCTACTCTAGCTAATTGCTCCCACTTTCAATATGTATCTCGATTGAGACTTAGATTCATCTAGATTAGTGTCAAAACTTGCATCGGCATAACCCTTTACGACGAACCTTTTTTCACTTCCATAATCGAGAAACATATCCTTATTCCACTAAGGATAATTTTGACCGTTGTCCAGTGATCTACTCCTAGATCACTATTGTACTCCCTTGCCAAAGTACGGGTATACAATAGATCTAGTACACAGCATGGCATACTTTATAGAACCTATGACCAAGGCATAGGGAATGACATTCATTCTCTTTCTATCTTCTGCCGTGGTCAGGCTTTGAGTCTTACTCAATTTCACACCTTGTAACATAGGCAAGAAACTCTTTCTTTGACTGTTCCATTTTGAACTACTTCAAAATCTTGTCAAGGTATGTATTTATTGAAAAACCTTATCAAGTGTCTTGATCTATCTCTATAGATCTTGATGCTCAATATGTAAGCAACTTCACCGAGGTCTTTCTTTGAAAAACTCCTTTCAAACACTCCTTTATGCTTTGTAGAATAATTCTACATTATTTTCGATCAACAATATGTCATTCACATATACTTATCAGAAATGCCGTAGTGCTCCCACTCACTTTCTTGTAAATACAGGCTTCACCGCAAGTGTGTATAAAACTATATGCTTTGATCAACTTATCAAAGCGTATATTCCAACTCCGAGATGCTTACACCAGTCCATAGATGGATCGCTGGAGTTTTCATATTTTGTTAACACCTTTAGGATTGACAAAAACTTCTGGTTGCATCATATACAACTCTTCTTTAAGAAATCCATTAAGGATTGCAGTTTTGTTATCCATTTGCCAGATTTCATAAAATGCGGCAATTGCTAACATGATTCGGACAGATTTAAGCATAGATACGAGCGAGAAACTCTCATCATAGTCAACACCTTGAACTTGTCGAAAACCTTTTACGACAATTCTAGCTTTGTAGATAGTAACACTACTATCAGCGTCCGTCTTCCTCTTGAAGATCCATTTATTTTCTATCGCTTGCCGGTCATCGGGCAAGTCAACCAAAGTCCATACTTTGTTCTCATACATGGATCCCATCTCATATTTCATGGTCTCAAGCCATTTTGCGGAATCTAGGCTCATCATCGCTTCCTCATAGTTCGCAAGTTCGTCATGGTCTAGTAACATGACTTCTAGAACAGGATTACCGTACCACTCTGGTGCGGATCTCACTCTGGTTTACCTACGAGATTCGGTAGTAACTTGATCTGAAGTTACATGATCATCATCATTAGCTTCCTCACTAATTGGTGCAGTAGTCACAAGAACAGATTTCTGTGATGAACTATTTTCCAATAAGGGAGAAGGTACAATTACCTTATCAAGTTTTCTACTTTCCTCCCACTCACTTCTTTCGAGAAAAACTCCTTCTCTAGAAAGGATCCATTCTTAGCAACGAATGTCATGCCTTCAGATTTGTGATAGAAGGTGTACCTAATAGTCTCCTTTGGGTATCCTATGAAGACATATTTCTCCGATTTGGATTTGAGCTTATCAGGATGAAACTTTTTCATATAAGCATCACAATCCCAAACTTTAAGAAACGACAACTTTGGTTTCTTGCCAAACCACAGTTCAGACTGTGTCGTCTCAACGGACTTAGATGGTGCCCTTTTAAACGTGAATGCAGCTGTCTTTAATGCATAACCCCAAAACGATAGTGGTAGATCGGTAAGAGATATCATAGATCGCGCCATATCTAATAAAGTACGGTTATGATGTTCGGACACACCATTACACTGTGGTGTTCCAGGTGGCGTGAGTAGTGAAACTATTTCACATTGTTTTTAACTGAAGGCCAAACTCGTAACTCAAATATTTTACTTCTGCGATCATATCGTAGAAACTTTTATTTTTGTTACGATGATTCTCCACTTCACTCTGAAATTCTTTGAACTTTTCAAATGTTTCAGACTTGTGTTTCATCAAGTAGATATGCTCATATCTGCTCAAATCATCTGTGAAGATTAGAAAATAATGATACCTGTCGCGAGCCTCAATATTCATCGGACCACATACATCAGTATGTATGATTTCCAACAAATCTATTGCTCGCTCCATTGTTCCGAAGAACAGAGTCTTAGTCATCTTGCCCATGAGGCATGGTTCGCAAGCATCAACTGATTCATAATCAAGTGATCCCAAAAGCCCATCAGCATGGAGTTTCTTCATGCGCTTTACACCAATATGACCTAAACGGCAGTGCCACAAATAAGTTGCACTATCATTATTAACTTTGCATCTTTTGGTTTCAATATTATGATTATGTGTATCACTACGATCGAGATCCAATGAACCATTTTCATTGGGTGTGTAACCATATAAGGTTTTATTCATGTAAATAGAACAACAATTATTCTCTAACTTAAATGAATAACCGTATTGCAATAAACATGATCAAATCATATTCATGCTCAACGCAAACACCAAATAACACTTATTTAGGTTCAACACTAATCCTGAAAGTATAGGGAGTGTGTGATGATGATCATATCAATATTGGAACCACTTCCAACACACATCGTCACTTCACCCTTAACTAGTCTCTGTTCATTTTGCAACTCCCGTTTCGAGTTACTACTCTTAGCAACTGAACTAGTATCAAATACTGAGGGGTTGCTATAAACACTAGTAAAGTACACATCAATAACATGTATATCAAATATACTTATGTTCACTTTGCCATCCTTCTTATCCTCCAATCACTTGGGGTAGTTCTGCTTCCCATGACCAGTCCCTTTGCAGTAGAAGCACTTAGTCTCAGGCTTAGGACCAGACTTGGGCTTCTTCACTTGAGCAGCAACTTGCTTGCCGTTCTTCTTGAAGTTCCCCTTCTTCCCTTTGCCCTTTTTCTTGAAACTAGTGGTCTTGTCAACCATCAACACTTGATGCTCTTTCTTGATTTCTACCTTCATTGATTTCATCATCATGAAAAGCTTGGGAGTCGTTTTTGTCATCCCTTGCATAATATAGTTCATCATGAAGTTCTACTAACTTGGTGATGGTGACTAGAGAATTCTGTCAATCATTATTTTATCTGGAAGATTAACTCCCACTTGATTCAAGCGATTGTAGTACCCAGACAATCTGAGCACATGCTCACTAGTTGAGCGATTCTCCTCCATCTTTTAGCTATAGAACTTGTTGGAGACTTCATATCTCTCAACTCATGTATTTGCTTGAAATATTAACTTCAACTCCTGGAACATCTCATATGGTCCATGACGTTCAAAAATGTCTTTGAAGTCCCGATTCTAAGCCGTTAAGCATGGTGCACTAAACTATCAAGTAGTCATCATATTGAGCTAGCCAAACGTTCATAACATCTGCATCTGCTCCTGCAATAGGTCCGTCACCTAGCGGTGCATTAAGGACATAATTCTTCTGTGCAGCAATGAGGATAAACCTCAGATTACGGATCCAACCCGCATTTTTGCTACTAACATTTTTCAACAAAATTTTCTCTAGGAACATATCAAAATAAACACAGGGAAGCAACAACGCGAGCTATTGATCTACAACATGATTTGCAAAATACTACCAGGACTAAGTTCATGATAAATTTAAGTTCAATTTAACCATATTACTTAAGAACTCCCACTTAGATAGACATCCCTCTAATCCTCTAAGTGATCACGTGATCCAAATCAACTAAACCATGTCCGATCATCACATGGGATGGAGTAGTTTCATTGGTGAACAACACTATGTTGATCATATCTACTATATGATTCACGCTCGACCTTTCGGTCTCTGTGTTCCGAGGCCATATCTGTATATGCTTGGCTCGTCAAGTATAACCTGAGTATTCCGCATGTGTAACTGTTTTGCACCCGTTGTATTTGAACGTAGAGCCTATCACACCCGATCATCACGTGGTGTCTCAGCACGAAGAACTTTCGCAACGGTGCATACTCAGGGAGAAAACTTCTTGATAATTAGTGAGAGATCATCTTATAATGCTACCGTCAATCAAAGCAAGATAAGATGCATAAAAGATAAACATCACATGCAATCAATATAAGTGATATGATATGGCCATCATCATCTTGTGCTTGTGATCTCCATCCTCGAAGCACCATCATGATCACCATCGTCACCGGTGCGACACCTTGATCTCCATCATAGCATCGTTGTCGTCTCGCCAATCTCATGCTTCCACGACTATCGCTACCGCTTAGTGATAAAGTAAAGCATTACATCATGATTGCATTGCATACAATAAAGCGACAACCATATGGCTCCTGCCAGTTGCCGATAACTCGGTTACAAAACATGATCATCTCATACAATAAAATTTAGCATCATGTCTTGACCATATCACATCACAACATGCCCTGCAAAAACAAGTTAGACGTCCTCTACTTTATTGTTGCAAGTTTTACGTGGCTGCTACGGGCTTAAGCAAGAACCAATCTTACCTATGCATCAAAAACCACAACGATAGTTTGTCAAGTTGGTGTTGTTTTAACCTTCGCAAGGACCGGGCGTAGCCACACTCGGTTCAACTAAAGTTGGAGAAACTATCACCCGCTAGCCACCTTTGTGCAAAGCATGTCAGGAGAAGTGGTCTCGCGTAAGCGTACACGTAATGTCGGTCTGGGACGCTTCGTCCAACAATATCGCCGAACCAAAGTATGACATGCTGGTAAGCAGTATGACTTATATCGCCCACAACTCACTTGTGTTCTACTCGTGCATATAACATCAACACATAAAACCTAGGCTCGGATGCCACTGTTGGGTTTCGTAGTAATTTCAAAAAAATTCCTACGCACACGCAAGATCATGGTGATGCATAGCAACAAGAGGGGGAGAGTGTGATCTACGTACCCTTGTAGATCGACAACGGAAGCGTTAACTTGGTTGATGTAGTCGTACGTCTCCACGGCCCGACCGATCAAGCACCGAAACTACGGCACCTCCGAGTTCTAGCACACGTTCAGCTCGATGACGATCCCCGGACTCCGATCCAGCAAAGTGTCGGGGAAGAGTTCCGTCAGCACGACGGCGTGGTGACGATCTTGATGTTCTACCGTCGCAGGGCTTCGCCTAAGCACCGCTACAATATTATCGAGGACTATGGTGGAAGGGGGCACCGCACACGGCTAAGAATATGATCACGTGGATCAACTTTTGTCTCTAGGGGTGCCCCTTGCCTCCGTATATAAAGGCTCAAAGGGGGGGGGCTGGCCGACCAAGAGGAGGCGCGCCAGGAGGAGTCCTACTCCCTCCGGTAGTAGGACTCCCCCTTTCCTAGTTGGAATAGGATTCGCGGAGGGGGGAAAAGAGGAGAGAGAGGAGGAAGAGGGGCCGGCCCCCTCTCCTTGTCCTATTCGGACCAAGGGGGGGAGGGGCGCGCGGCCCATCTATGGCCACCTCTCCTCTCTTCCACTAAGGCCCACTAAGGCCCATATACCACCCGGGGGGTTCCGGTAACCTCCCGGTACTCCGGTAAAATCCCGATTTCACTCGGAACACTTCCGATATCCAAACATAGGCTTCCAATATATCAATCTTTATGTCTCGACCATTTCGAGACTCCTCATCATGTCCGTGATCACATTCGGGACTCCGAACAAACTTCGGTACATCAAAATGTATAAACTCATAATATAACTGTCATCGTAACCTTAAGCGTGCGGACCCTACAGGTTCGAGAAAAATGTAGACATGACCGAGACACGTCTCCGGTCAATAACCAATAGCGGAACCTGGATGCTCATATTGGCTCCTACATATTCTACGAAGATCTTTTATTGGTCAGACCGCATAACAACATACGTTGTTCCCTTTGTCACCGGTATGTTACTTGCCCGAGATTCGATCGTCGGTATCCCATACCTAGTTCAATCTCATTACCGGCCAGTCTCTTTACTCGTTCCGTAATACATCATCCTGCAACTAACTCATTAGTTGCAATGCTTGCAAGGCTTCAGTGATGTGCATTACCGAGAGGGCCCAGAGATACCTCTCCGACAATCGGAGTGACAAATCCTAATCTCGAAATACGCCAACCCAACATGTACCTTTGGAGACACCTGTAGAGCACCTTTATAATCACCCAGTTACGTTGTGACGTTTGGTAGCACACAAAGTGTTCCTCCGGCAAACGGGAGTTGCATAATCTCATAGTCATAGGAACATGTATAAGTCATGAAGAAAGCAATAGCAACATACTAAACGATCGGGTGCTAAGCTAATGGAATGGGTCATGTCAATCAGATCATTCAACTAATGATGTGATCCCGTTAATCAAATAACAACTCTTTGTCCATGGTTAGGAAACATAACCATCTTTGATTAAAGAGCTAGTCAAGTAGAGGCATACTAGTGACACTCTGTTTGTCTATGTATTCACACATGTATTATGTTTCCGGTTAATACAATTCTAGCATGAATAATAAACATTTATCATGAAATAAGGAAATAAATAATAACTTTATTATTGCCTCTAGGGCATATTTCCTTCAGGTACATCATTAGCATTATAAGATGATCCCTCACTAAAATTTCAAGGTATAAGTGTTCTCCCTGAGTATACACCATTGCGACAGTTCATCGTGTTGAGACATCACGTGATGATCGGGTGTGATAGGCTCTACGTTCACATACAACGGGTGCAAAACAGTTTTGCACATGAGGAATACTCGTGTTAAACTTGACGAGCCTGGCATGTACAGACATCGCCACGGAACACTAGAGACCGAAAGGTCGAACGTGAATCATATAGTAGATATGATCAACATAGATATGTTCACCATTAATGACTACTCCATCTCACATGATGATCGGGCATGGGTTAGTTGGTTTGGATCACATATCATTTAGATGACTTGAGGGATGTCTATCTATGAGGGAGTTCTTAAGTAAGTTGATTAATTGAATTTTAATTTATCATGAAATTAGTCCTGATAGTATTTGCAAATTATGTTGTAGATCAATAATTCACATTGTAGCTCCCCTTTGTTTTTTATATATGTTCCTAGAGAAAACTAAGTTGAAAGATGAAAGTAGCAATAATGCGGACTGGGTCCTGATATGAGGATTATCCTCATTGCTGCATAGAAGAATTATGTCCTTGATGCACCGCTAGGTGACAAACCTACTGCAGGAGCAGATGCAGACGTTATGAATGTTTGACAAGCTTGGTATGATGACTACTTGATAGTTTAGTGTGCCATGCTTTACGGCTTAGAACCGGGACTTCAAAAACGTTTTGAACACCACGGAGCATATGAGATGTTCCAAGAGCTGAAATTGGTATTTCAGACTCATGCCCGTGTCGGAAGGTATGCGACCTCTGACAAGTACTTTGCCTACAAGATGGAGGAGAATAGCTGAACCAGTGAGCATGCGCTCAAAATGTCTGGGTACTACAATCGCTTGAATCAAGTGGGAGTTAATCTTCTAGATAAGATAGTGATTGACAAAGTTCTCTAGTCACTATCACCAAGCTACCACTAATGCAAGATGCTGCTAACGCCACACTACGATCAGAGACCCTTCGAGAAACTGTGTGCGATGCAGTAATCGCAAAAGGTGGTGTATAAAAACTGTCAAAAAGGTGCAAAATGTTTGCGATGGAGGATGCATCAAACACGGTTCAGACTTTAGTTGCGTGTGCGATTCAGGCCACACGGTTAACCCATTCGAACTGTTTGCGATGAGGCAGAACAACAGAAACGGGTAGCCATATCAATGTGTGTGCGATATACGACATACAGTTCACTCCGATGAACTATTTGCTATTAGGGAGTGCAACATAAACGGTTAGCCACATCAAGGTGTGTGTGATATAGGGCATACGGTTCACTCAGGCGAACTGTTTTCGATTAGCGAACGCAACAGAAATGGTTCAACTTAACAAGATGTGTGTGATACGTGGCAAACAGCCGACTCGGACGAACTGTTTGTGATGAGAATTTACAACACAGACGGTTAATACAGTTAGTTCATGTGCGATTCTGTGTGTACAAAAAACTTTTAAAAATGCAAACTAGTTGCTTGCAGTGGCTAGGAGTATCAAACACGATGCGTCTGCGAGTACTCGTGTGCGATGATTAGTAAGTTACACATACATTTCCTTATGTTAACACTTGTGTGATAAATAACACGTGGCACCGGCTATGGTATTCGGGTTGTGTGTGTGCTCCACTTAGTCTTCCCGTGCTCCAGCAAATGCTTCCCGCGCTCCAAATGGGTGAATTGTAAAATCCACGCCTATTCCCTCACCGGTTTCCCGCCACCATCTAACGGCTTGCTGCATATAGCCCAGGCGGCAACGCACCACCGTGACACTCTGCGAAGATCTAGTACTCACCCATCTACCATTAGTTATTCCAAGCATGCTTGACAACGACCAAAGCTTCGACGTCGATGCCTACCTGCGTTACATCTTCGGCGAGGAGAACGAGTCAGAGCAGGTTGGGGAGCAAGAGCTTTATCGGCCAATGCAGGCACCATGGCCCATAGACAGTGATATCGGCGACACGGTCCTTGGGAGCACAATCGACATATTGCAGAGGAGGTGTGATGAGCAGTTTGCCATCCATCATGCAAAAGATCCAGAGCTGCTCGGCGGCTTGATTGACGACCCACCCAAAGAACCGCCGTCACTAGTGGTCATCGAAAGCCTGATGCCCCCCAAGGAATGGGCACAGGACCTCTGCGATTCAGTCAAGACAAAGGCAGCCTGCGGCTTTATCATTGCCCGCAACGGCCATGTCAACCTCGATCCCGATGATGTGGTGGCCAGGCTTGAGCGCATCCTTGGCGGAGGTGACGTCTCCGACGAAGTAGAACATCGCCAACGTGATATCTTGAGGATGTAGGTGATCAACGGAATTTGCTACCAGGCCAGAGACATGGAAATGGAGCGGTTCTGCGAAGTTGTCATGCACGCGATTGCACGCTGTCAAGCTCTTCTGGAAGAGGCCCAACAGCCCCAAGAGCCTCCCATCAGCGCCATCAGCTCCGTAGGCGGAGGCGGGTCGGGACACTTGGAGTGAACAGCCACAAGGGTGCTATGCTGATCATGGAGTCCGAGAAGACCATCGTCGGAAGGCTACCAACTCAGCCTTTTAGCTTATATTTTATTGTAATTGTATGCATATGTAGGTTGTGAGTGTTCTGGGCCTTGCCGCATTTGGCATTTTAAATTATCCTGAATATGTAAGACAATTATTAAGAATTATTAATAGTTGCCATTGTAACTTTGCCTCAACGGCGAGCAGAGCGCGCGCAGGGACGCTAGAGCAGAGCGCGCCGCGGCCGCCTCAACGGCGAGCAACCACGTGGTCAACCTTCTGCCATCAATAAATTTTGACCTTGTTTCTCGTCACATTGCTGATTACAACGCAATAAGTAATTGCAAATCTGTTCACACCTCTCAAACTAACATGTGTTCACACTTAGCACCGGGCTATAAAAACTACCCACTCGAAAATTACTTCACACTTCCTCTCCTCATCACCCATAAAACTGGTTTTCTCTGTCAAGTCGTTCCGCCATGACTGGTAGGAGGAGTTTAGGGTGGACATATAACCAGGCAGCAAAGACCAAGGCCGCGGAAGCACTAGAGAGGTCCTGCCGTGAAGCCGCAATCCCAGCAGAGATGTCCGGGCGTGTCGCGGAGCCCTTGAACAAGATCTCACGGGCAAGCGAGGGCTCTCACAAGAGCATTCGCGGCTTCGGCCATCGCGACGAGCCGGCGTTCCTGAAGTCCTTCGCCGGCGATGACGACATTCTAACTGGCGTCACTATGCAGCAGGAGCTGGTCGATGGCTTGATGAAGCTGCTCAAGATCAGCGATGCCTCGGTTGACAAGGCGACCGGGCTCGTCGAGCAACTCATGGATGACAATGCGAAGCTCCTCAAGTTGGTCACCGAGAAGGAGGAGGAGGCCGCCGGATGGAAGATACTGCATGAGCAGAGCAGTGCCTTGGAGATGACGCTGAAAGCGGTCGTCGAGGAACTGATGGGTGGCTTGAGGAAGCTCCGGATTGAGCGCGAGCAGGAGGTGGAGGAATTCGTGGCTGCTTTCAAGCAAAGTCGTGATGAATTGAAGGAGCTGGAGTATTTCGCCATAGCTACTGCAGTGGCCAAAGCACGAAGACCACCACAGCTAACCCAAAGTACATGTTTAAAGCAGAAGAGCAACTGTTCTCAGGTCAGATTCCGTAGCTATGGTCCATACTCCTTTGCTGTTGCATCACTGTATTTACTCATACCAACTACTTTCGAATTTGAAGGATCCAACTGAAACTTCAATGGCGCAACAGGTATGTTTTAAACCTATTTCTTTAACTGGATTGCTCTATGTTGATTTCAGTTTAAGTTGTATAAACAGTTATGTTCTCATGTGATGCACATTACAAGTGCTGCCAATGCTGTGTAGTTTCTCACACTTATATTCTGTCTATGCTGTTGTGTCTTAAAATATATGAGTTGAACGGTGTCTCTATCTTGATTAGGGAACATAAACTAGAATGATATGGACAATACAGTGACCATAGTACATAGATATATGTTTGTTTCATGCTATTATCCTGTCCACCTTACTATCGAACCAGTTTACCAAAATGAGTTTCATATACTACAAGCTAAACATGTGATGTGTCTGCTTGTTTCTCTTGTAGTATGCAAACAGAATATTGGAGAAGAGCACCCCACTATGCAATGGTAGAGAAAGTAATGCAGATAAGGTTCAAGATAGTGAGACAACCCTGTTGGTCTCCAAGAAAGGTGATAAAAACGATCTTGTAGACAGTGAGAAAACCCCACAGTCCAGCTTTGATGTAGTGTTCGAGTTACTAGCCAGTGCTGCTGGCACAAGCTCTTCGAACTCGCTGCCTGAATCACTTCGGCTTCTTCAGTCTCAGCTACAAGCTGAAAGGCATCAGTCAGCTGTGCTGCAGCAAGAAGCTAAAGGACTGAGGAAGTCCCTACAGAATTTAAATGCGTACTTTCTTGTGCAACAGCAAGCGCTGGAGGATTTAAGCGCCAAACAAGAGAAAGTTAATAACCTTGCTAAGCATCTTGCCAGCATTATGGGTACCCAGGATATTGTTTCTTTAAATCTTCTGAAGTGGTTTCAGTTCTGGACTTGTTTTGCTGCAGCGTTTATATGCTGCTTTGTTCCCTATATTTGCACTGGTGGCGACCTTTGATGCCAAGTGGATGTAATATGTGTAATAGCCGTGATAGCCTAGCATAAGTTGCTTGCTTATTTATTTCCTTGTTGTCTTGTTTATTTGTTTGCTTGTAGCCAGTGCAGTTCTTTTTCCGTGGTTTGCTAGTGGCTGCAATAACCTATTTTTTAAAACTAGGCCACAATAACCATGGGCTAATATTTACTGTACTGACACTGGGCCTCCTACAGGCCGTAGAAACAGTGGGCCTTCTACGGGTCGTAGAAACAGTATGCCTTCTATGGGCCGTAGAAACAATGGGCCTTCTACGGGCCGTATCATCAATGGGCCTTATACGGGTCGTATGATCGATTGGCCAAACATGGGACAATAACATGCCGCATTATGGCCGTAAACAGGCTAGAGTTGGAATCGTCCGTTCATGGGCCGACCATAACGGGCCATCATTAATAGGCCGTATTTGATGACACTATGAAAATGGCCCAACGTATTAACGGACCACAAATGGGCCGACTATAACCACGGGCTGAATTTGGCCCACAAGCAGAAAATGACAGTAACGGGCCGTAAGTAAACGAATGCTGGAAATGAGCCCAAGAATAAATGGGCTCTGAGAAGGCCGAAAGATAACATGGGCTGGAAACGGCCCAATAGAATAACGGGCTATTAATGGGTATAAAGTGATACACTATTCATTACGGGCCAGTTTCACCACGGGCCGTTAATGGGTGTAAAGTGATACACTGTTCATTACAGGCCAGTTTCACCATGGGCCATTAATAGGCCAAGAGTTACATAGGGCCTCATATGGGCCGAAAGACGTCATGGGCCGTACATGGGCCAGAACTGAAAATGGGCTGGAATCATATGGGATGGCGCAGATGACGGTACTGGGCCTAATTCGGATAGGGCATAACGGGCCTTGGGTTAGCGGGCTGTAAATGGGCTATATGCGAACAGGCCGTTAATAGGCTTTCCATTGGCCGGCCCGCCACCTTTTGACCAAGTCAAACGGGCCGGCCTTTTCATAGGAATGGGCCTCTGTTGGGCCATGCCACGTGTCAACGTATCATAGGCGCCTTCTGTCCAATGAGTGGATGACATCTGTCCCAACGATGAGCCGACACGTGTTTCCTCCAGACAATGATGATTTTACACGTGGAAAATCCCCATTGGTCGGGGCTGTTAATGGGTTATCGGATCCAAAACCCGACCCGATAGCTTAACGGCGTTCCGTTATGGTGGATGCCACGTGTCGATCACCCTTGACGAAAGCACTTCTGTGACGCATGATTTATCGTCATGGAAGTGCACACTTCCGTGATGATAATTTTGGTAATGTCATGGAACACTTCTACAACAACACAGGTATGACTATCTTGATTCTATCATAAAATCGTCATGGATGTACATGCATGACAAAAAACACGACCTACTGTGACAGACACGTATCATCACGGAAGTGTATTTTTTTGTAGTGTTACGATCAGCCGCTGCGCCACCGCGCTCACTTCGAAGGAGGCAACAGGCCATCTCGTCGCCGCGCCTCTGTGAAGCGTGAGGAGGGGTCTGGCTAAGCTTGGGCGTTGCTAAGGGCCTGCCCCTGCGGATCGCTCAAACGCCGCTTTGTTTGGCGTTTTCCTTTCTTTTCCTGCACCAGAAAATGAATCCAGTATGGGCCCAGAGGGGCATGTATCGAACTATGGTTCTTGGTTAATGCAACGTGCGTGTTATTCCCATGCCATGCTGTTATTTTGCGCAGAGATAACCTAACCTGGCGTATTTGGGACGCTCCTTCCTTCACGAGATACCTGTGATGGCTCACGAACTGCAAGAATTTGTTAGGGGGCGTGCTAGAGGATTTTGCCGTTCACCCGATCCTTGACTAGGCGCTTTGCATCACGGTACCCGTGGGGCACGGATTTTAGGTGAGTCGCGCCAGCTTCCAAGCTCAAACGAGGGTGACTCGTGAGAAGGCAGAGAGAAGGAAAAGCTCGTGAGGGCAGAGAGAAGGAAAAGCTCACGAGGGCACCTGCCTAGCCCCCTCGCAAGATATGCAAGAGAGAGACCACGGGTAAACCAGAGCCAAAAAACGCGGTAAAAGGTGAAGGAACCAAATCAGCAAGGAACACCAAAGGCAAACTCGATTAAGAAAAAGCAAGCCAACTACGGAAAGCAAACGAAACGCTGCGTCTGGCACCTAATCTAGTCTTCAAGTCTTCTCACCAGTGTTGAGCTAAGTGCTGTCCACTAGGCGTGGGAGGGAGCCCCAGGGCCTGAGGCCGGCGCTCCTGAGACTCTGGGGCGTGTATAGCCCCAACTCATTATTACGTGAGAGTCTCAGGGGCAGCGATTCTTCACACGCACCGGGCCTTGCTTCACAGGCTCTGGGCCTTTCTTCACAGGCACCGGGCCTTGCTTCACATGCACTGGGCCCTACTTCATAGGCACTAGGTCTTGCTTCATAGGCACTGGGCCCTGCTTCACAGGCACTGGGCCTTGCCTTATGGGTAGAACTTCTGGAGTTGCTGGATGTTCCAGGCGTTTTGGATAGGTATCCCCTCTTGCATCTCCAGGTGCACGGCGCCAGGCCTGGAGATGTGGATGACCCTGAATGGGCCCTCCCACATGGGTGAGAGCTTGTGCAAGCCTTCCCTGGAGAGGACCCGCCTCAGGACCAGGTCACCCGTCTCGAGCGTCCTGGAGCGAATGTTGCAGCAGTGGTAGCGCCGCAGCGCTTGCTGGTACCTTGCCGCCCTTAATGCAGCTTCGTGTCGATGTTCCTCCCCCAGCACGAGATCCACCCCCCGCATGGCATCCTACTTTGTTTCGTCGAACGCCAGGACCCATGCGGAGCGATGCCTGACCTCGTGAGGGAGGACTGCTTCGGTCCCATAGACGAGGAAGAACGGAGTCTCGCCCGTTGGCTTGGTAACGGTGGTGCGGATGGACCACAACACGGACTGGAGCTCATCATGCCAGCCCCTGCCGCCGGCCTCCAGCTTCTCCTTGAAGGTCCTGGTCTTGAGGCCCCTCAGGACCTCAGCGTTGGCGCGCTCGGCCTGACCATTGCTCCTGGGGTGGGCTACCGAAGCGTAGCAGATCTGCGATCCAAGGTTAGCACAGTAGGTTTTAAAGAGGTTACAAGTAAACTGTGAGCCGTTATCTGTGATAATGCGGTTGGGGACCCCGAAGCGGCTCACGAGGCCCTTGACGAACTTGACAGCAAAGCCGGCTGGAATGGTTCGGACAGCTTCCACCTCTGCCCACTTGGTGACCTTATCTATGGCGATGTAGAGATAGCGGTAGCCCCCTGGCACTCGCGGGAATGGGCCTAGGATGTCTAGCCCCCAGAACGTGAATGACCACATGAGCGGGATGGTTTGGAGGCCCTAAGCAGGCTGGTGGATTTGCTTGGCATGGAATTGGCAAGCTTCGTAGGACTTCACCAGCTCGGCTGCATCGTTGAGTGCTGTAGGCCAATAGAATCCTGTGCGGAATGCCTTGCCGACGAGGGTCCGTGATGACGAGTGATATCCACAGTCCCCGCCGTGTATGTCAGCCAGAAGCTCCCTCCCTTGATCACCGAAGATGCAGCGCATCGAGACGTCGTTCGGTCATTTCCTGTACAACTCGCCGTCTTGAATGCAGTATGCCATGGCCTGTCGGGACACGCGCTCCGTGTCCTCTTCTTTCTCCGGCAGCGTCCCGTGCATCAGGTACTCCCGGAACTCCTCGGTCCAGCAGTCCTCCTGGGGCTCGAGCGTCAAGAGCAGCCGAGCTCCTGAGGTCGGACCGCAATCTGGGGCTCCCGAGGCCGGGGGCTGAGGGAGCTCCTCCCGAGGCTGAGTCATGCTTGAAAGAGGCGGCGTAGCTGACGGCTTGAAGAGCCGCTCTTCGAAGACACCGGGCTCTTGCAGTTGCCGCTTGGATGCTCTCTTGGCGATGTTGTCGGCTTCCTTGTTGGTGCCCCGGGGCATGTGCTGCAGCTCCAAGCCTGTGAACTGCTTTTCAATTTTGTGCACCTCAGCAAGGTAGGCCTCCATGTGCTCGTCCTTTGGCTCGTACACTTTGTTGGAGAAGTTGACGAGGAGCTGCGAGTCACCCTTGACGGTAAGGCGCTTCACCCCCATAGCCACCGCAGCCTTCAGGCCGGCTATGAGGCCCTTGTATTCCACGATATTGTTGGAGACCTTCTCGCCGTGCTGAAAGCAGAGTCACACGGTGTAGCAAAGCTTGTCTTGGGTGGGCGAGATTAGCACTGCTCCAGCCCCCGCACCCTGGTGCGCAAAGGCGCCATCAAAATACATGACCTAGCCGTCCGGCGCCTCGCTTCCTGGGGAGGTGGACCGGTCTTCCCCTTCCTCAAGAGCCGGGGCATCTGTCCATTCTGCCACAAAATCGGCGAGCGCGGCTCCCTTGATGACCCTGGTGGTGCTAAACTCCAATTGAAATGCTTGCAGCTCGATGTTCCATTCAGCGACCCTCCCGGCTGAGTTTGGGCTCCTAAGAATCCTCTCCAACGGGTAAGACGAGACGACCTTGATGGGGTGCCCCTGGAAGTAGTGCCGCAGCTTGCGCGAGGCCACTAAAAGAGCGAGCAGGAGCTTCTGCAGCATGGGGTAGCGTCCCTCGCGTCCCGCAGTACAGTGCTGAGTACACCGGGTGCTCGACGAGGGCCGGTACACTGTTGAGGCTCGGGTCCCGCGTAGATTGCGGTGTATCCTGAGGTGATGGGTCTCCGGAGGCCTGACCGCCCTCGGGAGCTTCCGCGATGTTGCTCTGTTGAGCTAGGTGGGATGCCGCTGACGGCTTTGCTGCACCACTCTGGCCCGGTGCTGCATCAGCTCTACCCTTGTCTTGTTGTTCCTCCCGAACCGCCACCAGCGCCGTGCTAGCGGAGTACGGGTGGCGGCAAGGTAGAGCAAAAGAGGCTCGATAGGCCGTGGTGCCACCATCACCGGGGGGCTAGTGAGGTATTTCTTGAGGTGTCGGAAGGCCTGGTCGGCCTCCGGGGTCCACTCGAAGGGGCCTTTCTTCTTCATGAGCTTAAAGAAGGGTAAGGCGCGCTCGCCTAGCTTAGAGATGACACGCCCTAATGCGGTCACCCGTCCTGCCAGCTTTTGCATCTCCTTGAGGGTCTGTGGTGGGCTCATGTCTTCGATGGCCTTGATCTTTTCTGGGTTCGTCTCGATCCCTCTGCGGGATACGAGAAACCCTAGCAACTTCCAGGATGGGACGCCAAACACACACTTCTCCGAGTTAAGCCTCAAGTTCACTTGGCGCAAACTCTCGAAGGTCTCCTCCAAGTCTTGAATCAATGTCCTTGCCTCGTGAGATTTGACCACTATGTCATCAACATAGGCCTCTGTGTTCCTGCCGAGCTGCCGCCCCAAGGCGATGTGCATCAGCCACTGAAAGGTTGCGCCCGTGTTGCGAAGGCTGAAAGGCATGCAGGTGTAGCAGTACACCGCACATGGTGTCAAGAAGGTCGTCTTCTCCACGTCCTATCGCCATCTTGATCTGATGGTATCCAGAGAACGCATCTAGGAAACACAACAAATCGCACTCGGCGGTGGAGTCGACGATTTGATCGACGCGCGAAGGGGGAACAGGTCTTGGGGGCAGGCTTTGTTTAGGTTGGTGAAGTCGACGCACATCCGTTCCTTCCCGCCTTTCTTCGGTACCACAACGGGGTTCGCCAGCCATTCGGGGTACCAAACTTCCCGGATCATGCCTGTCGCCTCCAGCTTGCGTGTCTCTTGGACGATGAAGGCCTGCTTCTCAGTGGACTACCGTCTTGCTCACTGCTTCATGAGGCGTACGTTGGGGCACACCTTTAGATGATGCTGGATTACCTCTCTCGGGACCCCTACCAGTTGATCGGGCTCCCACGCGAATATCTCCTTGTTCGCGTGCAAAAACCTCACCAAAGCTTCTTCTTGCCCCGAGTTAAGGCCGGTTCCTATGGTGAAGTTGGCTCCTGAAGACCCATCCTCGTTGACCGGCACCTGCTTGGTCTCCGCCTTGTCTTGGGTGAACAACTGCTTTTTCTTGGTGGGCGCGGCCTCCTTGGCCTCTGGCGCTCCGGTGTTGGCTGGCTGTGCCGCTGCCGCGATCTTGAAGACGAGCCTGAGCGCCATCACGACCTCCTTAGCATCCCCGTGGATGGTGAGGACGCCCTTGCTCCCGGGCATCTTCATGAGGTTGTAGGCTGGGTGAGTTTCCGCCATGAACTGGGCGAGGGCCGGGTACCCGAGGATGGCATTGTACGGGAGACCGATGCGGGCGATGTTAAAGGCCACCAGCTCGGTGCGATAGTTATCCCGCATGCCAAAGGTGACAGGGAGGCGGATCTGCCCCAAGGGATGATCAGTTCCACCGCCCACTCCTGTGAAGGGCTTGCTGAGGCCGAGTCGTTCAAGCGGCACATGAAGAAGGTTGAAAGCTTCCACAGAGAGCAAGTTGAGACCGGCGCTGCCGTCGATGAGGGTCTTGGTGATGGCCACATTGCAGATGGTGGGCGTGCAGAGCATCAGAAGCATCCCTGAGCCGGCGGTGGAGCCGGGGTGGTCTTCCAAGTCGAAGGTGAGGTCGGCTTCCGGCGCGGCCCAACCCGGCGGAGCCCCCGGGCTCTTGCAGGCGGCCCCAATCTGACGGAAGAAAGGCTTGACATGGCGACCTGAAGGAGGTGCTTGGGAGCCGCCCAGCAATGCCGCACTGTGTGGTGTGCCGGCACCGCATAGCGCACGGTGAAAAGGTCGCGGAGTTCCCCCAGGATGCCATCATGGATACTGGGAGGTTGAGCAACCAGACATGCGGCTCGCCGGCGAGGGCCATGGGGAACCAGTTGGCCATGATCTTGTCGTCACCCACGGCTTCGAGGACGGCCTCCTCGTATGCCAGCAGGAATGGCGCCGGGTTTGCCGCGCCATTGTAACGCGGCGGCATCTCCGGCTTGACCTTGGTTGGCCACTGCACTCGCCGCAGGGCGGGGGCTAGGGCTCGGTACCCAAACTCCCTGTTGCTAGCGTCGGACATGGAGGTCGGTGGCGTGGCACCTGCCATGGAGGCGCGGTGCGGTGGTACGGGGCGCTGGTTGATGGAGAGAAGCTCCGGCGCACCCCCTACCTGGCGCGCCAAATGTCGGAGTTGGGTTCCCGACAAACCCTTAAGGTTCGAACACTGGGGTGCGCGCGAAGTCTTTCCCTCCAATCGATCTATGCTCTAGCTCGCTAAGATCTTGCGGACAAACTCGATGAACTCACAACACAGAAAGACACGGGGTTTATACTGGTTCGGGCCACCGTTGTGGTGTAATACCCTACTCCAGTGTGGTGTGGTGGATTGCCTCTTGGGCTGGTGATGAACAATACAAGGGAAGAACGGCCTCCTGAGGTTGAGGCGTTCTTGAGCGTGTGAACTTGTGTGTGTGTGTGTGGGGGGGGGTTCGATCAAGCTAGGATCCGATGCCCCCACTATGGTGGTGGCTAGTCCTACTTATAGGGGCTCTGGTCCTCTTCCCAAATATCGAGTGGGAAGGGAGCCAACAATGGCGGGCTAATTTGAAGGGGGACAGCTCGTACAAGCTATCCTTACAAAACTAGTCTTCACCTGCCAAAGCTCTGGTGGTGACGCCGTCTTGGGCTCCACGATGACCTCCGTCTTGCAGTCCATGGTCTTGGTCTTGTTGCACCGAAATGGCAACCTTTGCCTGAGGCCTCGGTACTCCGCGGCTGCACTTGCCCCCTTTACACCAAAGAGGAAACAAGGACGCTGTGCGCGCTGGCGCACTCCTGGTGTCGATCGTTGAGGCTCACGTCACGAGAGCCTCGTGAGGTTCACCTCGCCTTGATATCTCCGCTCCTCATGAGCCTGCCTAGCTAGGCCACTTCAGAGGAGGTCTTGTGTCGTCCGCCTCACGAGGCTTGGCCCCTCGCGAGGGTCTTGGGCGCTTCGTTGGTGAAGATGGGCCACACGGCCTGCTAGCTCAGCCACACTGCTAGCCGCAGGCAGGCAAGTCTGGGGACCCCCATTCCCAGAACGCCGATAGCGGGACTCACGAGGCCCTACCTCAAGGCGGGTTGCGCCTGGTCTTGGTTCTTGAAGGCTGTGGCGTTCCTGTGAGATGGTTAGACAACCTGCGCCGAATGAATTTCCTGAGGCTATCACACGAGAAGGCCAAGCATCAACAACCCCAGGAGGTGACGTGAATGGGGCCGGCCCGCCAGACAGAGCTTAGTCATTGAATTTATCGACGCTGCAGGGACAGGCCTGAGCACAGACATCGTGCCTAGCCTTCTTATGCGAAGGATCCTGAAGAAAGATGATCGGCGCGCAGCTCCCATGGTGGGTGACAATCAAGCAGGTGATAACCATAGATAGATTACGCATGAAAAGCAAACTAGCTTAGGTAAATGCAAGAACGGTACATGCCACTGGGTCGGACCCGAGCGGCCTGGGGATGATGCAGCCCAGGGGGCGCCCCCAGCAGGGTGAACTAAGAATGCAAGTGGATACATGCCACAGGGACAGACCCACGCGGCCTGGGAATGATGCAGCCTAGGGGGCGCTCCCAGCTAAATAAATTTGGAAAATGTCACCTGGTTTGGTTATTGAAGGAGTGTTGGGGTAGCTGAAGATGCATGGTGAAGAAGTCGCTCCTCACGAGCCATCGAGGCCCAGGTGGCCTCCTAAGGACCATCTCCATCTCCGCCAGGACTGCGTGCTGCTTCGCCTCCTGACCTGCCAGGATGCTCCACAGATCGCGCTGGAAGGGGGCTACCACGCTCGGCAGGCCAAACGACATGCGAACATAGCTGTGAGGTGGACCTCACACCGGCCAGCACGCGAAGGCCAGAAGCACTCCTGAGATGCGGCCCTGTTGAGCCCCGGGATGTCGATGCAGATACGCAGCTGATGTCTACCACCCAACCTTCTTCTTGTAGATGCTGTTGGGCCTCCAAGTGCAGAGGTTTTTAGGACAGTAGCAGATTTCCCTCAAGCGGATGACCTAAGGTTTATCAATCCGTGAGAGGCGTAGGATGAAGATGGTCTCTCTCAAACAACCCTACAACCAAATAACAAAGAGTCTATTGTGTCCCCAACACACCCAATACAATGGTAAATTGTATAGGTGCACTAGTTCAGCGAAGAGATGGTGATACAAGTGCAATATGGATGGTAGATAAAGGTTTTTGTAATCTGAAAATATAAAAACAGCAAGGTAACTAATGATAAAAGTGAGCACAAACGGCATTGCAATGCTAGGAAACAAGGCCTAGGGTTCATACTTTCACTAGTGCAAGTTCTCTCAAAAATAATAACATAATTGGATCATATAACTATCGCTCAATATGCAACAAAGAGTCACTCCAAAGTCAATAATAGCGGAGAACAAACAAAGAGATTATGGTAGGGTATGAAACCACCTCAAAGTTATTCTTACCGATCGATCTATGCAAGAGTTTGTAGTAAAATAACACGAAGCTATTCTTTCCATTCAATCTATCATAGAGTTCGTACTAGAATAACACCTTAAGACAAATCAACCAAAACCCTAATGTCACCTAGATACTCCAATGTCACCTCAAGTATCTGTGGGTATGATTATACGATATGCGTCATACAATCTCAGATTCATCTATTCAACCAACACAAAGAACTTCAAAGAGTGCCTCAAAGTTTCTACCGGAGAGTCAAGACGAAAACATGTGCCAACCCCTATGCATAAGTTCACAAGGTCACGAAACTCGCAAGTTGATCACCGAAACATACATCAAGTGGATCACGTGATATCCCATTGTCACCATAGATAAGCACATGCAAGATATACATCAAATGTTCTCAAATCCTTAAAGACTCAATCCGATAAGATAACTTCAAAGGGAAAACTCAATCCATTACAAGAGAGTAGAGGGGGAGAAACATCATAAGATCCAACTATAATAGCAAAGCTCGCGATACATCAAGATTGTACCACCTCAAGAACGCGAGAGATAGAGAGAGATCAAACACATAGCTACTGGTACATACCCTTAGCCCCGAGCGCGAACTACTCCCTCCTCGTCATGGAGAGCGCCGGGATGATGATAATGGCCACCGGAGAGGGTTTCTCCCCTCCGGCATGGAACGGGTCTAGATTGTTTTCGGTGGCTACGGAGGCTTCTGGCGGCGGAACTCCCGATCTATTTGTCGGATTTCAGGTTCCGGCAGACCCTTGAGGTTCGAACACTGGGGTGCGCGCGGAGATCTCTCCCCTACCGATCTACGTCCGATCCTATCATGCGAACTAAGATGAAAATGATGAACTACACAAGAGACACAAGGTTAATACTGGTTCAGGCCACCGTTGTTGTGTAATACCCTACTCCAGTGTGTGGTGTGGTGGAATGCCTCTGGGGCTGATGATGGACAGTACAAGGGAAGAACAGCCTCGCGAGGGGCGTTCTTGAGCTGGTGCGGCGTGTTCTACTTAGTCTCTACTGGGTTTTATCCTCTCTCCCCTTCTCTTTGTGGAGGCTAGCTCTATTTATAGAGGCCCTGGGCCTCTCCCCGAATAATTGAGCGGGAAGGGCGCCAACAATTGGCCATTTTGAAGGGAAACATCTAGTACAAGTTATCCTGACCAAAGGTGGTCTTCGGCTGCCAAAAGCACTGGTGTTGACGCCGTCTTGGGCTCCACAGTGACCTCCGTCCGGCCTCCGGCTGGTCTTGGTCTCGTTGCACCGGAATGGTAACATTTGCCTGATACCTTGGCCTGTGCTTGCCCCCTTTGCACCAAAGGGGAAACAAGGACCCCGCGTAGGCCGGCGCCCGCCTGGCCTTGATCGTCACGGCTTGCGTCATGGGATCCTCACGAGGTACCCTTGCATTGATCTCTCCGCCTCCTCGCGAGCCTGCCTGATGAGGCCGTTCTTGAGGAAGCTCCCTGTCGTCTGCCCTGCGAGGCTTGGCCCCTCGCGAGGGTCTTGAACTTGGGCTGATGAAGATGGTCCGCACTGGGCCCCCACCCGAGCCACGCGACAGGCCGTAGGCAGGCAAGTCTGGGGACCCCCGTTCCTAGAACGCCGACAGTAGCCCCCGGGCCCAAGGCGCGTGTGGGCTTAGCTTAGCAGAGAAGCGAAGGGGCAAGCACAAAGCGCCGCGGGCCCTAACAGCCTGTGGCCTTGGGCGCCACGTGGAGGTTGATTGGACGTGGGCGTCTGCACTTCCCATGACTCCTCGGCAACTACACGACTCACAAAAGGGGGTGCCCGGGCCAGGCTTACTTTCCCTGCTCTTGTCCATCTTGCCCTAGATCCCCTTTCTCGCTTTCCTCCCTCCTTCACCTTCGAGATGCCGCCAAGCGGGGCCCTAGAGCTCTAGCTGCAGCACGCCGACTGTGGCACCCCTGCAACCGGAGCGGAGGTCACGGTCATCGCTCCGGGCAAGGTCTTCATGACCCGGGGCTGGGGTGAGATTGCCCGGGTCTGTCGCGCGGACGGCGCCTTGGTGATCCATCTTGAATACGGCGGCGCCTCCTTGATATTCTTCAAGGTCTTTGATGCAGAAGGACGCCGACTGGAATGCTACCCTAAGGGAAGCGGCAGGGGTGACGAACTGGCGAGGACCAGCCCTACCCGTTGGTCCTCCTACAGCTCCTCAGGCAGCAACGAAGGGACTGAGGTCTTTAGCGGCTCCCCCGAACTCCTCGCGACCCCGGAGACGAGCAACGACAGCTACGAGCCTCCGAGCTCGTGCCGCGCTCGGAGTGGGGCAGCTGCATCGGGCCGCCGACGGCACTGATCTGGATGGGATCGGTGCCGTCAATGGGCAGCCTACTGTTGATGATGGTGTCGCTTGTGGAGGTGCTAGCAAGTAGCGTCCCTTAGGGTTAGCACCTTTTGTTCCCTGTGAGGAATTAAAGCAACACCCCGCGGGGGTATGTAAGGCATCTACCGTGCCTTTTGTAAATACTATATCCTTAATATGAATTGGCGTGAGGTGTCCGTTCTGTTCCGGCTAAGCTCCCCCTTTCTATCCTCACAAGGACTTGGCTCTCTATGCTGACAGGTCCCAGTCCCCAGGCAAGCTTCAGCCGTCGCTGGTATGCCAGGTCGCGATGCCGTGGTCAAGGCCAGGAGGTGAGCGGCCCGAGGTCCGGTAAGAGCCCCCGAGTCGCAATGCTCGGGAGGTCCCCTTTAGCGCTCAAGCAATCCTTGATGGGCAAGAAAGGAAGGTAGCGTCGCCGTGACAGAGTTGCACTGGGCAGAGATTTAGCACTGCATTGGTCTAGCTCTTGCGAGGGCGCGACTTATCTTGTGCGTCTGACGTAGTTCCTCGGAGAGGCACCCGGCCCGAGAGGCGGTGGCCGAGGTACTGCTGGATTAGGCTCTCGCGAGCTTCTTCCCACTCCCCCGCACTTTCCTTAACGCTCTACGTCCTCAGGTCCCGGCCCTCGAGTGAGCTCAGCCGCCGCTGCTATGACAGGTCACGATGCCGTGGGTCAAGGCCAGGGGGTGAGGGCAAGAGAGCCAGTAGGAGCCCATGAGTCGCGATGCTCAGGTACCCCCCCTTTAACATGCAAGCGGTCTGTGCCGAAGAGGGGGAGAGAGAGCTCACGATGCCCCCAACATTGCTCCTGGAGTAGGTCCTGCACACCAATCATGAGGAGAAACAAGGCCTGTCGTTACGGTCGCCGGCCGACCTATGGCCACTCCGAGGGAGTGGTCAGGGCACTGAGGGCCTAGTGAGGTGGCGCCGTGCGAGGCTGCCGCAGCCAGAGCTCGACCACTCAGGTTTATCAACGTTGCAGGGACGGACCCGTGCGCACGCGCCATGCCAGAGTGAGCGGCTCTTCAAATAGGCTTCGATCGAGCAGGTGATTAGGCCAGGTATGTTAAGCACATAGGAGGAAATCCAATTTCAAGCAAGCGCAGGTAAAAGCAACCGCCGTTGGGTTGGGCCCGAGCGGCGTGGGGATGATGCAGCCCGAGGGGCGCCCCCAACAAGGTAAGTAAAGAGCATAAACAAAATGGGTACATGCCGCGGGGACGGACCCACGCGGCCTGGGAATGGTGCAGCCCTGTGGGCGCTCCCAGCTGAAAGTAGAACTCTGAAAGATGTCACCTGGTGCTGTTGAAGATGAAGTGATGCTGAGGAAGTGAGCGATGCATGGTGAAGATGTCAGCCCTCATGAGCCCCCAGGCCCAGGGGCCTCGGGAGGCTCCGATGGCACGTGCAGGTCTTCGGGGAACATTGCCACCTTCGCCAGGACTGCGCGATGCCTGACCTCCTGAGCCTCCAGAATGCTCCTCAACAGGCACTGATGTGCGGCGACTGCGCTCGGCAGGCCGAAGGGCATGCGAACGTAGCTGTGAGGTGGTCCCTCGCAGCGCCCTACGGCCGAAGGTCATAGGCGCTCCTAGGACGCAGCTCGGTTGAGCCCTGGTACGTCGACGCAGACACGCAGTCCTCCATCCTCGCCTGGATGTGGGGCCACGGCAGGTAAGCGGCGGCTGCTGCGCATGACTCTGGACTCTTGTAGCTCATGGGTGTTCCTTGCGATGAACTCCTGAGGGTTTGGTCTCCTTTGGCTTGTACCTTCCTGAGGGAAGCGTGCTTGAAAGCACCCCTCCAAGTGGTGCCCGAGCGCCTCCTCCGCGACCTTGGCAAGGTCAGCGGCTCTCCAAGAGAGAGCCTTCGAGCCCTGCCTAAGGAGGGCGCCGGGCACACCTTCCTATGCGCGAGAGGGTGGCGCTCCCTGATCGGGCGCGAATCCTGATGCAATACGTCCAGAGGTGCCTACCTCCTTGTGGCTCGGGCCAGGTGAGGTCTTCTTCTTCTTGAGGGTCGCCTCGGGAGGCCTCCCGCTCCTGTGATCTGGGTCTTCGATTGCTGTGGCTTGGAACGCACGCTCAAGCGAGCACACTACGTCCCTTTCTTAACAGGGTACGGTGATGACTCCACCGCTTCCTGGCATCTTGAGGACATTGTAACCATGGTGAGTCACTACCATAAACTTGGCTAGGGCTGGGTACCCGAGGATGGCGTTGTACGAAAGGCGGATGTGAGCGACGTCGAAGTCGATGAGCTCGGTGCGGTAGTTGTTGCATTGCCCGAAGGTGACCGGAAGGCTAACCTGTCCAATTAGAACAGTGGAACCATCGGTGACTCCTGAGAAAGGCTTGGTCGTCTGAAGCTGGTCATACGGCACTTGGAGATTGTCGAACGTCTCAACGGACAGGACGTTGAGTCCTGCCCTGCCATCAATGAGGGTCCTGGTGACCTGCACGTTGCTGATGACTGGGGAGCAAAGCATCGGGAGGATTCCGGCCGTAGCCGCACACTTGAGCTGGTGTGCGGAACTGAGCGTGATCGCGCATGTAGACCATGTGAGAGGGCGCGTGGCCTCAAGCTTGGGAAATGACTGCATTCACCTCGCGAGCAAACTGCTTGAAGATGCGCTGTGAGGCTGGGGCCTGGGCGCCACCCAAGATGCAAGCAATTGCACGCGGCTCTTGGAAGCCCCCAGCCCCATCGTATTGGTGTTGGTCTTCGTTCCTCCTTGGTGGAGGCGACAGAGGAGGGAGGCCTGCGTTGCCGTGCGGGTGGCCCTCACGAGGTTGGTCCCTCCAGCCTCCCTCGCGAGGCTGGTCCTGCCAGCGGTCCTCGCGAGGGCTGTCACGCCATCCCTGGCGAAGGCCACGGTCTTCCCATCGTCCGCCACCTCTTCCTCCTCCTCGGCCATAGCACATGTCATTGCGCTCTAGGCATCGGCCGATTCGCCCATCTCGCACGGCTCTGAGCTCTTGACATTTGTTGGTGTTGTGGGTGTGGAGGTCGTGGTACACGCAGTACCGTCCATCCTTGGATGACTCAGGCTGATCCCTGCCTCGCTTGGTGTCCGGTTCCGCTGCTAGCACGGCAGCCCCCTTGCACTTCACGTCTTTGGCCTTGAGCTTCTTTTCTTCCGGGTTGGTTGCCGGGAGCTCGAGGGGGGAGAGACACCCTTCCTCAGCCCTGGCGCACTTGGTCGCCAAGTTGAACAGCTCCAGGGATGTGCACAGGTCTTCATGGATTGCTAGCTCTTCCTTCATCTTGATGTCGCGCACGCCGTCGGAGAAGGCTGAGATGATAGCTTCTTCAGTCACCTTGGGGATCTTGAGGCGAGCGTAGTTGAAGCGCTGGATGTACTTCTGCAGGGTTTCTCCTGGCTGTTGCTTGATGCGGCGCAGGTCGCTCACGGCCGGGGGCCGGTCGCGAGTGCCCTGGAAGTTGACGATGAAGCGGGTGCGCATCTCACTCCAGGAGGAGATCGTGCTGGGAGCCAGGTTCAGGAGCCAGATGCGGGCGCCGTCCTTGAGCGCCATGGGGAACCAATTCGCCATGACCATTTCGTCTCCGTTGGCAGCTACGATGCCCAGCTCGTAGAGCTGCAGGAACTCCGCGGGGTCCGCTGTGCCATCATAGTGGGGAGGGAGGTCAGGCTTGAACTTGCCTGGCCATGTGACGCCATGCAGCTCGGGGGTGAAGGCGAGGCAGCCCGCCGTGGCCACCGGCACCCTTTGTTGGTGCTGGACTTGTTCTTGCGGGTCACCATGCGCCGCCACTGGGAGCAGCGCGAGGTCTTGTTGTGGAGGCGCTGGGGCGCGATCTTGGCGCGCCGGCGCTAGGAGCGCGCGAGCACCTTCCCGGGGACGTGGGATCTCTTGGCAGCTCCCTTCTTGCTGCACAGGCGCTGGACGTGGAGGGTCCTACCCTGGGGTTGCGTGCCTTGGAGCCGAGGCACCCTCTTGGGGAAGAGGCGGCGGAGGCGCCTCCTGATCCTCGCCCCCTGCACGGGACGGAGGGCGAGGCAGCGAGAGGGACTGCAAGGGGGAGCCCCCTGCGGCACTGACGAGCTCGGTGATGCGGGCGAGCCAGTCCTCATAGAGATCGTCGACGGGCGATAGTGCAGGATCTCCCGCACCAAGAGCAGTGAGGCGTGCGCATCCATGGGTGCGCGACGGGCGTGGGACGACGAGCCAGCTGGAGTCAGCGATGGGGTGGCGGTGCGGCCATCCCGCCACACCGAAGGATGCCGGGACGAGGCCTGCTGCTTGTTCCCTGCCGGGCCGGTGGCGGCCTTGGCGGCGGGCGACGGGGAACGACGAGGGGGGCCGCCGACGGGCACCGTCTGGGCGACGCGAGTGGCGCGAGCAGCCCGGCGCTCGACGCGAGCCCGACGAGCATCAGCCATGGACATGACGGAAGATCACACGCGAACAGCGGAAGAAGGATTCTGGCGCACCCCTACCTAACGTGCCAAATGTCGGATTTCGGGTTCCGGCAGACCCTTGAGGTTCAAACACTGGGGTGCGCGCGGAGATCTCTCCCCTACCGATCTACGTCCGATCCCCTCGTGCGAACTAAGATGAAAATGATGAACTACACAAGAGAGACGAGGTTTATACTGGTTCGGGCCACCGTTGTGGTGTAATACCCTACTCCAGTGTGTGGTGTGGTGGATTGCCTCTGGGGCTGATGATGGACAGTACAAGGGAAGTACAGCCTCGCGAGGGGCGTTCTTGAGCTGGTGCGGCGTGTTCTACTTAGTCTCCACTGGGTTTTATCCTCTCTCCCCCCTTCTCTTTGTGGAGGCTAGCTCTATTTATAGAGGCCCTAGGCCTCTCCCCGAATAATTGAGCGGGAAGGGCGCCAACAATTGGCCATTTTGAAGGGGAACATCTAGTACAAGTTATCCTGACCAAAGGTGGTCTTTGGCTGCCAAAAGCACTGGTGATGACGCCATCTTGGGCTCCACAGTGACCTCCGTCCGGCCTCCGGCTGGTCTTGGTCTCGTTGCACCGGAATGGTAACCTTTGTCTGATACCTTGGCCTGTGCTTGCCCTCTTTGCACCAAAGGGGAAACAAGCACCCTGCGCAGGCCGGCGCCCGCCTGGCCTTGATTGTCATGTCTTGCGTCATGGGATCCTCGCGAGGTACCCTTGCATTGATCTCTCCGCCTCCTCGCGAGCCTGCCCGATGAGGCCATTCTCGAGGAAGCTCCCTGTCATCCGCCCCGTGAGGCTTGGCCCCTCGTGAGGATCTAGAGCTTGGGCTGATGAAGATGGGCCGCACTGGGCCCCCACCTGAGCCACGCCGCAGGCCACAGGCAGGCAAGTCTGGGGACCCCCATTCCCAGAACGCCGACACTATTCTGCTCCTCGATGTTTTTAGGGTATATGGACATATATAGGCGAAAGAAGTTGGCCAGGGGAGCCACGAGGGGACCAGAGGGTGGGGGCGCGCCCAGGGGGTAGGGTGCGCCTCCCTGCCTCGTGGATTCCTCGAAGCTTCCCTGACGTCTACTCCAAGTCTCCTGGATTGCTTTCGTTCCAAAAAATAAGTTCCGTGAAGTTTCAGGTCAATTGGAGTCTATTTGATTTTCCTTTTCTGTGATACTCTAAAACAAGGAAAAAACATAAACTGGCACTGGGCTAACCAAAGTAATCATGTCTGGCTATCCCTACAAGGAAAAATAATAATACTTCAAGCATACTAACCAAAGTAATCATGTCTTCTCAAAATAACATGGCCAAAGAAAGTTATCCCTACAAAATCATATAGTCTGGCTATGCTCTATCCTCATCACAGAAAATATTTAAATCATGCACAACCCTGATGACAAGCCAAGCAATTGTTTCATACTTTTGATGTTCTCAAACATTTTCAATCTTCACGCAATACATGAGCGTGAGCCATGGGCACAACACTATAGGTGGAATAGAATGGTGGTTGTGGAGAAGACAAAAAAGGAGAAGATAGTCTCACATCAACTAGGCGTATCAACGGGCTATGGAGATGCCCATCAAAAGATATCAAATGTGAGTGAGTAGGGATTACCATGCAACGGATGCACTAGAGCTATAAGTGTATGAAAGCTCATCAAAAGAAACTAAGTCAGTGTGCATCCAACTCGCTTGCTCACGAAGACCTAGTGCATTTTAAGGAAGCGCATCATTGGAATATACAAGCCAAGTTCTATAATGAAAGATTCCCACTAGTATATGAAAGTGACAACATAGGAGACTCTCTATCATAAAGATCATATGGTGCTACTTTGAAGCACAAGCGTGGTAAAAGGATAGTAGCATTGCCCCTTCTCTCCTTTTCTCTCTTTTTTGTTCTTTGTTTTTTTGAGCCTTCTCTTTTTTTATGGCCTCTTTTTTTCTCTCTTTTTTTATTTTTCGTCCGGAGTCTCATCCCGACTTATGGGGGAATCTTAGTCTCCATCATCCTTTCCTCACATGGGACAATGCTCTAATAATGATGATCAACACACTTTTATTTACTTACAACTCAAGAATTACAACTCGATACTTAGAACAAAATATGACTCTATGTGAATGCCTCCGGCGGTGTACTGGGATGTGCAATGACTGACATGTATGAAAGAATTATGAACGGTGGCTTTGCCACAAATACAATGTCAACTGCATGATCATGCAAAGCAATATGACAATGATGGAGCGTGTCATAATAAACGGAATGGTGGAAAGTTGCATGGCAATATATCTCGGAATGGATATGGAAATGCCATAATAGGTAGGTATGGTGGCTGTTTTTAGGAAGGTATATGGTGGGTTTAAGGTACCGGCGAAAGTTGCGCGGTACTAGAAAGGCTAGCAATGGTGGAAGGGTGAGAGTGCGTATAATCCATGGACTCAACATTAGTCATAAATAACTCACATACTTATTGCAAAAATCTATTAGTTATTGAAACAAAGTACTACGCACATGATCCTAGGGGGATAGATTGGTAGGAAAATACCATCGCTCGTCCCCGACCGCCACTCATAAGTAAGACAATCAAAAAATAAATCATGCTCCGACTTCATCACATAACGGTTCACCATACGTGCATGCTACAGGAATCACAAACTTTAACACAAGTATTTCTCAAATTCACAACTACTCAACTAGCATGACTATAATATCACCATCTTCATATCTCAAAACAATCATCAAGTATCAAACTTTTCATAGTATTCAATGCACTCTATATGAAAGTTTTTATTATATCCCTTTTGGATGCCCATCATATTAGGACTAGTTTCATAACCAAAGCAAATTACCATGATGTTCTAAAATACTCTCAAAATAATATAAGTGAAGCATGAGAGATCAATAATTTCTATAAAATAAAACCACCACCGTGCTCTAAAAGATATAAGTGAAGCACTAGAGCAAATGACAAACTACTCCGAAAGATATAAGTGAAGATAAATGAGTAGTCGAATAATTATGCAACTATGTGAAGACTCTCTAACTTTTAATAATTTCAGATCTTGGTATTTTATTCAAACAGCAAGCAAAACAAAATAAAATAACTTGACGCTCCAAGCAAAACACATACAATGTGGTGAATAAAAATATAGCTCCAAATAAAGTTACCGATGAACGAAGACGAAAGAGGGGATGCCATCCGGGGCATCCCCAAGCTTAGGCTCTTGGTTTTCCTTGGATATTACCTTGGGGTGCCTTGGTAATCCCCAATATTAGGCTCTTTCCACTCCTTATTCCATAGTCCATCAAATCCTTACCCAAAACTTGAAAACTTCAGAACACAAAACTCAACAAAAAACTCGTAAGATCCGTTAGTACAAGAAAATAAATCACCACTTACGTACTATTGTGAACTCATTATAAATTCATATTGGTGTAATATCTACTGTATTCCAACTTCTCTATGGTTCATACCCTCCGATACTACTCATAGATTCATCAAAATAAGCAAACAACACATAGAAAACAGAATCTGTCAAAAACAGAACAGTCTGTAGTAATCTGGATCAAACGTATACTTCTGGAACCCCAAAAATTCTAAAATAAATTTCTGGACGTGAGGAATTTATCTATTATCATATGCAAAAATAATTAACTAAATATCGCTCTCCCGTAAAATATGGCAGCAATTCTCGTGAGCGCTAAAGTTTCTGTTTTTTACAGCAAGATCGCAAAGACTTTCCCCAAGTCTTCCCAAAGGTTCTACTTGGCACAAACACTAATTAAAAGCATAAAACCACATCTAAACATAGTATAGATGAATTATTTATTAGTAAACAGGAGCAAAAATCAAATAACAAGAATAAAATTGGGTTGCCTCCCAACAAGCGCTATCGTTTAACGCCGCTAGCTAGGCATGATGATTTCAATGATGCTCACATAAAAGATAAAAATTGAAACATAAAGAGAGCATCATGAAGAATATTACTAGCACATTTAAGTCTAACACACTTCCTATGCATAGGTATTTTGTGAGCAAACAACTTATGGGAACAATAATCAACTAGCATAGGAAGGCAAAACAAGCATAACTTTAAAACTTTAAGCACATAGAGAGGAAACTTGATATTATTGCAATTCCTAAAATCATATATTCTTCCCTCATAATAATTTTCAGTAGCATCATGAATGAATTCAACAATATAACTGAGGGAGTCCTGGATTAGGGGGTGTTCGGGTAGCCAGACTATACCTTCAGCCAGACTCCTGGACTATGAAGATACAAGATTGAAGACTTCGTCCCGTGTCCGGATGGGACTTTCCTTGGCGTGGAAGGCAAGCTTGGCGATGCGGATATTCAAGATCTCCTACCATTGTAACTGACTCTGTGTAACCCTAACCCTATCCGGTGTCTATATAAACCGGAGGGTTGTAGTCCGTAGGACATCAACTCCATATACAACAATCATACCATAGGCTAGCTTCTAGGGTTTAGCCTCCTTGATCTCGTGGTAGATCTACTCTTGTACTACCCATATCATCAATATTAATCAAGCAGGAGTAGGGTATTACCTCCATCGAGAGGGCCCGGACCTGGGTAAAAATATTGTGTCCCTTGTCTCCTGTTACCATCCGGCCTTGATGCACAGTTCGGGACCCCCTACCCGAGATCCGCCGGTTTTGACACCGACGTTGGTGCTTTCATTGAGAGTTCCTCTGTGTCGTCGCAATTAGGAAGGATGCCTCCTCCCGTCTTTAAAGACGGCGCCGTTGCTAAGGGAGCCTTGGCTGTCGGCCAAACTCTCCGGCTAGGTGGTTTCCTCATGACCGCCTGTTCGGCTGTTGCGCCGACGGTGACCTCTCGGGTCATCAAAAGCAACCTACACGTCAGCTCGGAGCTTGTTGAGCAGCTAGATCCAATGGAGCTCTTTTCTGTAAACGAGCTCTTGGATCGCATCGCCGCCCTGGGGGTCGCTACGGATTATGACCAGGTTGGGCTTAAACCCGATCTAAGAGAAATTAACTCTCCCCAAGTCACCCACCACGTTGCCGTGGTAGAGGCGCAGTGCGGCGACCCTTCATCTATTTTAAAGACTATCTACGTCTAAATTCCCGACCCCTCCAAGCCGGATACCCGCGGAGAGGAGGACGTAACTCAAGACCTAAGCTTAGGATCAGGCAACGGGATAGATTCGTTGGACAACATCCAAGAATCCGAACTTCAGAGTTCGGAAACTCTTCAGCCTCCGAATCTTGGATTGGGTGAGGTTTCAGATTCGACGACACCCGCCCACCCAAACATAAGCAATCTCTCCCAAATCAGGCAGAGGCCCGAGGAAACAGTACATCATTACTGGGCCAGATTCCTCCTGGTTATGAATAGGATAAAGGATTGCCGCGAGGGAGACACAATCTCAATTTTCTGCAGTAATTGCACGGACGAGGGAATCCTTAACGCTGTAAGTCGTCGTGATATTACACGCTTCGCTGACTTGGCATCCATAGTACAAAAATACTATGCGATGGAAAGCGCCTGGAAAACCGAAATAAAATTTTGGGATAATCCAGCCTTGAATAGTAATCCCGTATGAACTAAGAGGGTGCATCATCATAGGACACCCGGGATAAACACCAAAAAGTCAAAACCCTCTACAGGGCATGGAACCGTACTGGAAAGGTGGCTTGATGGACCCTGTAGAATTCATAGTATAGAGGACGGCACACCAACTCACAGCCTTAGAGCATGTTGGATACTCCGGCAGGTGGCCAAAATTGGCGAGGACCTCTTAATTCTGGAGGCCGTAGAAAGCCAGCCCGAGGACACCAGTACCATTCTCACAGTCTTCAAGACTTTCGCATCAAACAATATGCGAAAAAGAACACTCCGCAGCCTCGCCGAAGTCTATCAAGTTGCAACAATAAATCCATGGAGTGACACTGCTATTACCTTCAACGCAAGTGATGAACCTAGATTCCGAACAGCCCGAGCACCAGCCGCATTGGTCCTCAGTCCCATAGTGGACGGCTTTCGCCTCACCAAGGTGCTCATGGATGGAGGCAGCGGACTGAACCTCATTTATGAGGAAACCCTTCAAAAAATGGAAATAGACTGGAACCGCATCGAGCGAAGCAGCACAACCTTTAGAGGAATAATCCCCAGTCGGGAAGCGCGCTGCACAGGAAAAATCACACTAGATGTGGTGTTCGGCACGCCAGATAATTACAGGTCCGAAGAAGTCACGTTTCAGGTGGCCCCGTTCAAAAGCGGATATCACGCTTTACTAGGGCGGGAAGCATTTACAATCTTCAAAGCAATACCCCATTACGGGTACATGAAGCTTAAGATGCCCGGGCCGAACAGAATAATCACTCTAGATAGTGATCCGGACATAGCACTCCGCGCCGAAAACAAGACGGCCGCATTAGCCCTTGAGGCACTATCCGAAGCCTTAGCGGCCGAGGAACTGACTGCGCTGCGCTCCACGGTTAACAGGGATGATGTGATACTCGACAAGAGATCCAAATCCACATCCTTCAAGCCAGCTGACGAAATAGTCAAATTCCAGGTCCATCCAATGGACCCCAATAAAACAGCTTCCATCGGGGCACGACTGAACCTTGATGTAGACGCCGCACTGCGAGAGTTCCTACGAGAGAACTGGGACATTTTCGCCTGGCACCCTTCAGACATGCCAGGGATCCCACGCAGGCTGGCCGAACACAGCTTAAATATCCTAAAAGGATTCAAACCTGTCAAACAAGCCCTTCGGCGTTTTTCCGAACCCAAGAGACAGGCTATGGGAGAGGAGCTAGCCAAGCTATTGGAGGCCGGATTCATTAGAGACATAAAACATCCGGACTGGCTAGCAAACCTGGTGATGGTACCAAAGAAGGATAAATCCTGGCGCCCGTGTGTCGATTTTAAAGACCTTAACAAGGCTTGCCCAAAGGATCCCTTCCCCCTCCCCCGTATCGATCAAATTATCGATGCCACCGCAGGACACGATTCGTTGTGTTTCCTCGACGCATACTCCGGTTACCATCAAATCAAGATGGCAGAATCAGACCAAGCCGCAACAGCATTCATCACACCATACGGCCCATTCTGCTTCAACACAATGCCCTTCGGGCTGAAAAACGCCGGCGCAACATATCAGCGCATGATCCAGACATGTCTGGCAAACCAGATCGGCAAAACAGTGGAGGCGTATGTGGATGATGTGGTCGTCAAATCAAGACATGTCGAATCTCTAGTAGACGACTTGAGGCTTGCATTCGATAACCTCGAAAATATGACATCAAGCTCAACCCGGAAAAATGCGTCTTCGGCGTTCCAGCCGGAAAGCTCTTGGGCTTCATTGTATCCGGTAGAGGAATTGAAGCAAATCCAGCCAAGATCCGAGCTTTGTCACAATTGGATATCCCAAAGGACCTCAAACAAATACAAAAATTAACCGGATGTGTGGCGGCTTTAAGCCGCTTCATCTCCCGCTTGGGAGAAAAGGCACTACCCCTCTATCGCCTCCTTCGGCGCACCGAACACTTCGAGTGGACGGATGCCGCCACGGCCGGACTTGATGAAATAAAAGCCATATTGGCAACAAACCCAGTCCTGGCCGCACGAACACCGGCGAACCAATGTTATTGTACATTGCAGCAACACATCAAGTTGTCAGCGCAGTGCTTGTTGTCGAGCGGGAAATGGATGGACACAAATTCCCCCTTCGAAGGCCGGTCTACTACGTGTCCACTGTCCTCACTCCATGCAAATCACGGTACCCGCATTATCAAAAGATTGCATACGCGGTATTCATGGCATCCCGGAAGCTACGACACTACTTTCAAGAGTGTTCCATAACAGTAGCCTCGGAAGTACCACTCAACGATATTATCAACAACCGCGATGCAACGGGCCGGATTGCAAAATGGGCCATCGAGCTTCTCCCGTTCGATATAACCTATAAGCCACGGCGAGCTATTAAATCGCAAGTTTTGGCTGACTTCGTCGCAGAATGGACGGAGGCCGAGCTCCCTAAAGAGTACGACACATATTCAAACTGGATTATGCATTTCGACGGCTCCAAAATGTTGGCCGGACTGGGGGCTGGCGTCGTCCTGACGTCCCCCACAGGAGACACAGTCCAATATGTGCTCCAGATCATGTACACGGATTCCAACAATGCAGCCGAATATGAGGCCCTCCTACATGGTCTCCGGATAGCAGTATCCATGGGTATCCAGCGCCTAGAGGTACGCGGGGATTCAAACCTCGCGATATCCCAAATAAATGGAGACTTCGACGCCAAGGACCCAAAAATGGCAGCTTACCGCAACGCCGTCCTAAAAATGTCAGCTCGGTTCAAAGGGCTGGAGTTTCACCATATAGCCCGAGAAAACAATCAAGCAGCGGACGTCCTGGCACGCATCGGAGCAAAACGCGATGCAGTCCCCCAACATCTTTTTGGAAAGATTGTTCAAGCCATCCGTAGCATGGGAGGGGGAACCCGCAAATAACAGCCCGGACCCAGCCGCTCCACTCGACGCCGAACAATCTGGCACAATTGGAGGCTCTGCCAATGAAATTACACCTTCAGCCCACGTAATAATGGCGGTTATCGTCCCGTGGACATAACCACTCCTAGCCTACCTTACTAGGCAGGAACTCCCGGAGGACCAAAACGAGGCCCGCTGCATAGTGCGGCAATCTAAAGCCTATAGAGTCCATGAGGGAGAGCTTTATAAGAAAAGCACTACCGGGATCCTTCAAAGGTGCATCTCTGAAGAGGAAGGGCGGAACCTTCTGGCTGAAATTCATGCCGGACTCGGTGGTCACCACGCCACTGCTCAGTCCCTTGTTAGCAAGGCTTTCCGTACAGGCTTTTATTGGCCGACGGCCCGGGCAGACGCTCAGGACCTAGTCCAACGATGCGCTGGTTGCCAACTTTTTGCCAACCAAAGCCATATGCCACCCACCGCACTCCAAACTATACCCATCACCTGGCCTTTTGCGGTCTGGGGGCTTGACATGGTCGGACCCCTTAAAGGTGGGACCGATAGGAAAAAATACTTAGTGGTCATGGTGGATAAGTTCACCAAATGGATAGAAGCCAAGCCTGTTAAAATGGCCGAATCCGGACCTGTGATAGACTTCATATCCGGGGTTGTACACCATTATGGCGTCCCCCATAGCATCATAACCGATAACGGTACAAACTTTACCGCCGACGAGGTAAAACTCTGGTGCAAAAACATGGGCATCAAGCTCGATTATGCTTCCGTCAATCACCCACAAACCAACGGCTAGGTCGAACGCGCAAATGGTCTTATCATGAGCGGCATTAAACCCAGACTAGTGCAGTCCCTCAGGGAATCTAACACGCACTGGGTAGAGGAGCTCGACTCCGTGCTATGGGGGCTGCGGACCACGCCAAATCGCACCACCGGATACACACCATTTTTTATGGTGTACGGCGCAGAGGCAGTTCTGCCCTGCGACATAATTCATGACTCACCTAGAGTGCGCATGTACGAAGAAAGAGAAGCCGAGCTCGATCGGCAGGACAACATGGATGCCTTGGAGGAGGAGCGTGACATGGAAAAAGCCCGTTTCGCATTTTATCAACAGCAGGCCCGAAGATATCAAAGCAGAGAAGTACGGGCCAAAAATTACAATGTTGGCGAACTAGTTCTACGCCTGCCGGATAAGAAAAAGGACAAACTCAAGCCCAAGTGGGAAGGTCCATTCATAATCGACCAAGTCCTGACTAGTGGGGCGTACCGCCTGCGAGATGCGTCGGATAACCGACTCGAGCCAAACCCGTGGAACGCCACCCGTCTCCGAACATTCTATGCCTAGCGCCGGACTCTGTGTTCGTCTCCTTCCTCTGTCCATTTTTTGCATTTTTTGTCTTACATTTCTCTCCTTCCCCTCTTTTCTTTTATAGCCCTTAAAGGCTCATCTAGTGACGTGCCACTCGCGCTCATTAAACCTGGGGGCTTCTTTAACACAAGCTTATTTATACGGGCTTCACGCCCAACACATGCGTCAAACTTCCGCATGTACCTTTTTCTTCACCATTATATGCATCGATATGACTTAAGTTTTGGCCAAGCTGGGTTGCTGGCTCCTGTGCTTACCCCTATGTTCCCGATTGTTCAGCTAGGCGGTAAAGGGAGCACCTCTGCGATTGTTACTGTCGGGTCAGCCGGATGTGTACCTCAGACTGGGTGAAGCCGAAAGCTAGCGTTCTTAAGGGAATATTCGGTCGGTGAAATAAAAGATGATCTTTTTACTCATTTTATGCGCCCCCAGATGCTTTTTTCTGCGTCTTCACGCAGTCCGGACATGCACTTTAGGGCATGCCTCCCAGCGAAAGGAACCCCTAACGGAACTATTCTCTCTGGAAGATGTTTCTTACTAACCATGTAATATAACATAACTAGTTGGGCACTTGTCTGATAAAGCACTAATGACCCCTACGCCTGGTCTCCACGCATACCCCGGTTCTTATATAACCGCTATGGTATTCGGACACACTCCGGACCGTCAGGTCCCGAGGTTGAAGCGAAAAGGTCGGCAACGACAAACGATCTACAATCCGGCTAGAAGGCATTACACATGTCAATTCAAAATTACATAGTCATTCTGACTGATTGTATTCCTCTTCTATACCATCTAACAGGCTGTCTAATTTACAGTCCTGCTGGGAATACTTTGCGGCCAACTCTACTTGGCCATATACTAAGCTTACAGGGATCTCCTTCCCGTCAGGCCCCACTGGTCCGACCTCGGCCATGTGGTTTGGGTCAGACTTCGTAAAACGGGTCTTCACCATGGCCCAGGCCTCCCTAGCGCCTTGTCGGCAGGCCGATATCTTCCACAACCGGAAGTGCCGCCGAGCTCCCTTCAGCTTCTCCGCAAGCTCTCCAAGGCCCTCGGGCATGGAGTGGGCAGGCCATAAGGCTTGGGCAACGCTTCGCATCACCTGCCGAATTCGCTCGTGCAGTTCCAAGAGTTCAGGAAGAAGGTCACCCGTAGAACCGGGCATCTCCTCTGCAGGACGACCTATGAGCATACCTACAAACATTACTCTGTTAGTCGACTTCCTCGCCGAACTCTTTTTTCAAAGTTCGTTCAAGCACTTACTAAATACGCCACGTCAAAGCCGGTGATTCTCCTTCGTGTAGTCCGACAGCTGGCCACGAACATCTTTAAGTTCGACGTCTAGCTTGGCGTTGGCATCCTGAAGATCATTATTCTCCCGCCTTACCTTTGTCAACATACTCTCACCGGCCTTTAGCCGGCGTAAGAGTTGTTGCTTTCCCGGATCAAGTCCGGCGCCATCTGCAATATGATTTGTCAGATTTGCACCCACACCGCACAATACTAATCTTTCGAAGTGTATCTTACCTAAGGGGGTCTCTTTGGGCTCCCCTGCTGCGGCTAGTGCGGCCTCTAGTTGGGCCTTGCACTTTTCCAGCTCCTGGGACAGTACGGTATTCTTCTCTATAAGAACCTGCATATTAAATGATCCTTAAATCAGTTGCTCTAACTGTTTCAAGTCTCGGGGGCTACTGGTATATATATATCTGACCAAAATTTTCTTACCCGTATGTCTTCTACATACTGCTCCGTGGCTCTGGCTAAACCATTTTGAGCGGCTCGGAGGTACGCATCTCCCGAATTAAAGGCATCTAAAGCCTCTTGGGAGAAACAAGCGTCTCGTAGAACTGTCCGGCGACGACTGTGGTTCATGGCACTCTCCACTTCAGAATTTGTGGCAGACAGCCTGTCCGCATCCTCTGTCGGAGGAGCGTCCGGTGCGCGCCTTGTGCTCGCCTCCGCTTCCTGGCCAGACGTTGGAGCCTGGCTGGTGGAGGCGCGATTGGCAACCTCTCCGGATGTAGTCTGGCGAGGTCTCTTTGTTCTAAAGATAGCACGAACGTTAATATGCCCTGACAGAATAACACCAGGGAAACAGAGGGTGCGCTATACCTTTGCGCCGGCATCTCAGTCCGGACTACATTCCTTTTTGCCCCACGGGGCCCTTCGGCCCCTCGTTGGCTAGCCGCCGCAGGTTCGGCCTCCTGCCTCGGAAATCTCCCCTGCAAAACATGGTTGTCGTCAGAAACACCGGAATACGTGAGAATGGAATCTCTCTCAAGGGAATGAGACTCCGGTTTCTGTCACCTGGGAGGCCGGGATTAACCCTGGGTAATCAGCCGTAATGGCTACCAAGGTATTGTCCTTGCTTATCTAATGGAACACCCCGTCGATAAGCTCCACCGATATGTCCGGATCCTCTTCGGAGTTCGGATCGAGGGACCGTTCTGGGTCCTCGGGCTGTGGAGGGCGGCTGTTTATATCCTTTACCTCCTGTCGCAGTTCCTGCATTGAAGTCGTTAGACTACATATCTAACCGTGGGAGTATAAAACAAATGGGCAAGCGCAATTGTTCACTTACCCAACTTGGAGGATTGTACATAGTAAATCCGGCCCGCGGGTTGACGCGGAGGAATTCCTCCTTTTCTCCCTTGTACAAAGAGGATAAGATCTTTACTAGGGCGGCGGCTGAGGCCGGCCCCTTATGACCGTAACGGGTGGCGTCATCCTCCCCGTTGAAATCCCACATGGGGTGGCCTCTATATTCAAGCGGCTGCACCCCCCGCATAATGCATGCGGCCATGACTCCAATCATGGTTAGTCCGGAATGAGCCAACAGTCTTATCCGGCCCATCAGGTAAAGGACGTCTCTGTCGCTTTCTCTCTGAGAGCTCCGCGGACGCCAGCTCAAGCGTTTCTTCAATGGAGCACTGTTGAACTCAGGGAGACCGACCCGGATAGGGTTCGGTAGCGGGACGTCATCTATGTAAAACCATTCCGAAGGCCAGTCCTCGGACGCCTTCTTTGGGGTTCCGGATAGGTATCCGGTCCTGGCGATGCGCCATACTTCGGCTCCGCCCACTTGGTATATAGACCCCTCTTGAGAACGGGGCACCAGGCAGAATAACCTCTTCCACAGCGCGGAATGAGCCTCAACGCCTAAGAATAGCTCGCAAAGGGCGACGAAACCCGCAATATGTAATACGGAGGCGGGCGTGAGATTGTGCAGCTGGAGGCCGTAGAACTCCATAAGCCCGCGGAGAAATGGATGAATTGGAAATCCCAGTCCCCTTATTAGATAGGGGACGAGGCACACCCGCTCTCCTTTAGAAGGATTGGGGGTGCTCTCCGCTTGTTTTCCACCATTGTAGGTGGCGAGACCGGCTCGGACCGGGACCATGTATGCCTGAGGGAGAAATCCCTTGGCCTGAAGCGACACTAACTCGCTATGCGGGATGGTGCAACTCTCCCAGTCCCCGGGTTTGGGACCGGAGGGGCGAGGGGAGGAGCTGCGATGGCTGGCCATGCTGGAATGGACCTTTGCTGGAAGCACTCTGATGATAACTCACGGAGAGGAGAATATGTGGTTTGGACCTAAATCCCCATCCCGTTAAATAGGCGGCTCGTTTATACGGCTAGGGGTGTGGATGTGAAAACGCCCCGGCTTTTCGCATTCGTTTGACGCGTGGAAGATGGCCATTATTGGGCGTGCAAGCCGAGGAGCACTACATTACAAAAATCAGACATTATTCCTACAGGTACACAAGATTTGGAGAAGAACCCGCCTTGCAATGCCGAACAATCTGCGCGCCGGACTCATCATCATTGAAGCCTGGTTCGGGGGCTACTGAGGGAGTCCTGGATTAGGGGGTGTTCGGGTAGCCGGACTATACCTTCAGCCAGACTCCTGGACTATGAAGATACAAGATTGAAGACTTCGTCCCATGTCCGGATGGGACTTTCCTTAGCATGGAAGGCAAGCTTGGCAATGCGGATATTCAAGATCTCCTACCATTGTAACCGACTCTGTGTAACCCTAACCCTATCCGGTGTCTATATAAACCAGAGGGTTGTAGTCCGTAGGACATCAACTCCATATACAACAATCATACCATAGGCTAGCTTCTAGGGTTTAGCCTCCTTGATCTCGTGGTAGATCTACTCTTGTACTACCAATATCATCAATATTAATCAAGCAGGAGTAGGGTATTACCTCCATCGAGAGGGCCCAAACCTGGGTAAAAATATCATGTCCCTTGTCTCCTGTTACCATCCGGCCTTGACGCACAGTTCGGGACCCCCAACCCAAGATCCGCCGGTTTTGACACCGACAATAACCATCACATAAAGCATTCTTTTCATGATCTACAAGCATAGAAATTTTATTACTCTCCACATAAGCAAAATTCTTCTCATTCGGAATAGTGGGAGTATCATATGAAACTCAAAAACTATAAATTGTTTCCACATTAAAAGAGTAATGTTCAGAAAGAGGGTAATCATAATCATGACAAGTTTTATAAATATAATCATCACTACTTTTTATAGCATAAGTGTCATCACAATAATCATCATAAGTGTCATCGTTACCTTTCATTAGTATTATCTTCATCTTCTATTTGTTTTCTTGACTTTATGTAATCGGCAATATAAGTATTTTCAATGCAATTCACCGCACAATACATGAAAATTTCTTCTTGATCAATATCGAGGAATTTCTCAAGGTTATATTCAGGAATATGCTTAGTTATACGTTTCATTTCTTCATAACCCAAAAGCAAACTAAGTTCATTATGATGTGCAAGGGAAATCAAATCATCACAATTTTTGGACACGATTCGATCATGAAACAATTTGCATCAGAGTTTTAAATGACCATTTTCATTGCAAAGTTCACAAGTATGGCAAAGAAATTTTAAATTTTCAGCAGAAACATCTAACCTTTCTTGCAACCATTAATTTTCCAAGTACTTATGCCTCTTGCAAAATCTATTTTCCTAATTGGTGTGTACTTGCAAACTCTATGCACTCCACAAAAGTTGACATGCTTATAAGAGACATTTTCATCATGACTAGTGCAATCATCATTAGTACCATGGATATTCAAAGAGTTCATAGTAACAACATTGCAATCATGCTCATCATTCAAAGATTTAGTGCCAAACATTTTATAGACTACTTCTTCTAGCATTTGAGCAAAATTTTCCTTTTCATCGTTCTCACGAAAGATATTAAAAAGATGAAGCATATGAGGCAAACTCAATTCAGTTTTTTGTAGTTTTATTTTATAAACTAAACTAGTGCTAAAACAAGAAACTAAAAGATTAGATTGGAAGATCTAAAGATATACCTCAAGCACTCACCTCCCTGGCAACAGTGCCAGAAAAGAGCTTGATGTCTACTACACAACCTTCTTCTTGTAGACGTTGTTGAGCCTCCAAGTGCAGAGGTTTGTAGGACAGTAGAAAATTTCCCTCAAGTGGATGACCTAAGGTTTATCAATCCGTGGGAGGCGTAGGATGAAGCAGGTCTCCCTCAAACAACCCTGCAACCAAATAACAAAGAGTCTCTTGTGTCCCCATCACACGCAATACAATGGTAAATTGTATAGGTGCACTAGTTCGGCGAAGAGATGGTGATACAAGTGCAATATGGATGGTAGATAAAGGTTTTTGTAATCTGAAAATATTAAAACAGCAAGGTAACTAATGATAAAAGTGAGCACAAACGGTATTGCAATGCTAGGAAACAAGGCCTAGGGGTCATACTTTCACTAGTGCCAGTTCTCTCAACAATAATAACATAATTGGATCATATAACTATCCCTCAACATGCAACAAAGAGTCACTCCAAAGTCACTAATAGCGGAGAACAAACAAAGAGATTATGGTAGGGTACGAAACCACCTCAAAGTTATTCTTTCTGATCGATCTATGCAAGAGTCCGTAGTAAAATAACACGAAGCTATTCTTTCCGTTCAATCTACCATAGAGTTCGTACTAGAATAACACCTTAAGACAGAGATCAACCAAAACCCTAATGTCACCTAGATACTCCAATGTCACCTCAAGTATCCATGGGTATGATTATATGATATGCATCACACAATCTCAGATTCATCTATTCAACCAACACAGAGAACTTCAAAGAGTGCCCCAAAGTTTCTACCGGAGAGTCAAGACGAAAACGTGTGCCAACCCCTATGCATAAGTTCACGAGGTCACGGAACTCGCAAGTTGATCACCAAAACATATATCAAGTGGATCACGTGATATCCCATTGTCACCACAGATAAGCACATGCAAGACATACATCAAGTGTTCTCAAATCCTTAAAGACTCAATCCGATAAGATAACTTCAAAGGGAAAACTCAATCCATTACAAGAGAGTAGAGGGGGACAAACATCATAAGATCCAACTATAATAGCAAAGCTCGCGATACATCAAGATTGTACCACCTCAAGAACACAAGAGAGAGAGATCAAATACATAGCTACTGGTACATACCCTCAGCCCCGAGGGTGAACTACTCCCTCCTCATCATGGAGAGCGCCGAGATGATGAAGATGGCCACCGGAGAGGGATTCCCCCCTCCGGTAGGGTGCCGGAACGGGTCTAGATTTGTTTTCGGTGGCTACGGAGGCTTCTGGCGGCGGAACTCCCAAGCTATTCTGCTCCTTGATGTTTTTAGGGTATATGGACGTATATAGGCGAAAGAAGTCGGTCAGGGGAGACACGAGGGGCCCATGAGGGTGGGGGGCGCGCCCAGGGGGTAGGGCGCACCTCCCTGCCTCGTGGCTTCCTCGAAGCTTCCCTGACGTCTACTCCAAGTCTCCTGGATTGCTTCCGTTCCAAAAATTAGTCCCATGAAGTTTCAGGTCAATTGGACTCCGTTTGATTTTCCTTTTCTGGGATACTCTAAACAAGGAAAAAACATAAATTGGCACTGGGCTCTAGGTTAATAAGTTAGTCTCAAAAATCATATAATATAGCATATAAAACATCCAAGGTGGATAATATAATAGCATGGAACAATCAAAAATTATAGATATGTTGGAGACGTATCAGCAGCTCACCACCCTCGCCTGGATGGGGAGCAGCGCCAGGTGGGTGGCGGTCGCCGCGTATTGCCCTTGCTTCCTGAAGCTCCTGAGTGGTCTTGACGATGAACTCCTGAGCGCCAGGCACTCCTTGCCCGGCGTCCTCCTGAGGGAAACGTGCCGCGAAGCACGCCTCCACGCGGTGCCCGAGCGCCTCCCTTGTGATGCTGGCCAGGTCTGAGGCCCTCCAGAAGAGAGCCCCCGAGCTCTGCCCGAGGAGGGCGCCAGGCGCGCCTCCCTATGCGAGGGAGGGAGGCGCCCCAAGCGCGGGCGCAGATCTTGAGGTGGCGCCGCTCCCCTGAGGCCCAATGCGGAGTAGCTGCTTCTTCTTCTTGGGGTTGGCCTTAGGAGGGTACTGCACACCCGCGCTGCCAGGGTCTTCGATTGATGCAGCTTGGAAGGCACGCTCGAGGGAGCACACCGTGTCTCTTTCTTCGTAGGGGACTATGATGATTCCGCTGCTTCTCGGCATCTTGAGGATGTTGTAGCCATGGTGGGTGACAACCATGAACTTGGCTAGCGCTGGGTACCCGAGGATGGCATTGTACGGCAGGCGGATGTGGGCGACGTCAAAGTCGACGAGCTCGGTGTGGTAGTTGTCGCGCTGACCGAAGGTGGCAGGGAGACGAACTTGCCGTATCGGGGTGGTGGAGCCGTCAGTCACTCCTGAGAAAGGCTTGGTGGGCTGGAGCTGATCGTATGGCACTTGAAGGCTATCGAATGTCTCGACGGACAAGACACTGAGCCATGCGCCGCCGTCGATGAGGGTCTTGGGGACTTGGACATTGCTGATGACGGGTGAACAGAGCATCGGGAGAATGCCGGCGGTTGCCGCGCATTTGAGCTGGTCCGCCGAGCTAAAGGTGATGGCGTACTTGGACCATCTGAGCGGGCATGTAGCCCCGAGCTTAGGGAGGGATGCATTCACCTCGCGAGAGAACTGCTTGAAGAGGCGTTGGGAAGCTGGGGCCTAAGCGCCACCCAAGATGTAGGCGATGGCGCGTGACTCCTAGAAGCCCCCAGCCCCTTCGTCCTGTTGGTGGTCATCATTCCTCCTTGGTGGCGGCGACAGCGGAGGGAGACCAGGGTTGCCTTGAGGACGATCCTCATGAGGCTGGTCCCTCCAGGCGCCCTCACGAGGCTGGTCCTGCCAGCGGTCCTCACGAGGCTGGTCACGCCACTCCTGGCGGGGTCCAGGTATTCCCAACGTCCTCCACCTCGTCCACCTCCTCGGCTGTAGCCCTGGTCGTTGAGCTCGAGGCGTCGACTGAAGCGTCCATCTCGAATGGCCCTGAGCTCTTGACAATCGTTGGTGTTATGGCTGCGCAATTTGTGGAAGGCGCAGAACGTACGGCTGCCCTTGGACGACTCGGGAAGATCTTGTCCATGCTTTGCGTCTGGTTCTGCCGTGAGTACGGCCACCCCTTTGTGCTTCACGTCCTTGACCTTGGCCTTCTTCTCCTCTAGATCCGCAGGGGGAGCTCGAGGAGGGAGAGGCGCCCCACCTCAGCTCTTGCGCACTTGGTTGCTATGTTGAACAGCTCCAAAGTCACGCACAACTCCTCATGGATTGTGAGCTCCTCCTTCTTCTTGATGTCGCGGACGCCATCGGAAAACGCTGAGATGATGGCCTCGTCCGTCACCTTGGGGATCTTGAAATGCACCACTACAAAAAAATACACTTCCGTGATGATACATGTTTGTCACAATAGGTCGCATTTTCTGTCATGCATGTACATCCATGATGATTTTATGACAAAATCAAGATAGTCATACATGTGCTGTCGTAGAAGTGTTCCTTGACATTACCAAAATTATCATCACGGAAGTGTGCACTTCCATGACGATAAATCGCGCATCACAGACGTGCTTTCATCAAGGGTGACCGACACGTGGCATCCACCATAACGGGAGGCCGTTAAGCTATCGGGTCGGGTTTTGGATCTGATAACCTGTTAACAGCCCCGACCAATGGGGATTTTCCACGTGTAAAATCATCATTGGCTGGAGGAAACACGCGTCGGCTCATCGTTGGGACAGATGTCATCCACTCATTGGACAGAAGGCGCCTATGATACGTCGACACATGGCACGGCCCAACAGAGGCCCATTCCTATGAAAAGGTCGGCCCGTTTGACTTGGTCAAAAGGTGGTGGGCTGGCCCATGGAAAGCGTGTTAACGACCTGTTCGCATATAGCCCATTTACAGCCCGCTAACCCAAGGCCCGTTACGCCCTATCTGAATTAGGCCCAGTAGAGTCATCTGGGCCATCCAATATGATTCCAGCCCGTTTTCACTTCTGGCCCATGTATGGCCCATGACGTCTTTCGGCCCATATGAGGCCCTATGTAACTCTTGGCCTATTAACGGCCCGTGGTGAAACTGGCCCGTAATGAATAGTGTATCACTTTACACCCATTAACGGCCCGTGGTGAAACTGGCCCGTAATGAACAGTGTATCACTTTATACCCATTAACGGCATGTTATGCCATTGGGCCGTTTCCAGCCCATGTTATATTTCGGCCTTCTCAAAGCCCATTTATTCTTGGGCTCATTTCCAGCATTCGTTTACTTACGGCCCGTTACTGTCATTTTCTGCTTGTGGGCCAAATTCAGCCCGTGGTTACAGTCGACCCGTTTGTGGTCCGTTAATACGTTGGGCCGTTTTCACAGCATCATCAAATACGGCCTATTAACGATGGCCCGTTATGGTCGGCCCATGAACGGACGATTCCAACTCTAGCCCGTTTACGGCCATAATGCGGCCTCTTATTGGCCCATGTTTGGCCAATCGATCATACGGCCCGTATAAGGCCCATTGATGATACGGCCCGTAGAAGGCCCATTGTTTCTACGGCCCATAGAAGGCCCATTGTTTCTACGGCCCGTAGAAGGCCTACTGTTTCTACGGCCCGTAGAAGGCCCACTGTTTCTACGGCCCGTAGGAGGCCCAGTGTCACTACAGTAAATATTAGCCCATGGTTATTGTGGCCTAGTTTTAGAAAAATAGGTTATTGTAGCCACTAGCAAACCGCGGAAAAAGAACTGCACTGACTACAAGCAAACAAATAAACAAGACAACAAGGAAATAAATAAGCAAGGAACTTATGCTAGGCTATCACGGCTATTACACATATTACATCCACTGGGCATCAAAGTTTGCCACCAGTGCAAATATAGGGAACAAAGCAGCATATAAACGCCGCAGCAAAACAAGTCCAGAACTGAAACCACTTCAGAAGAGTTCAAGAAACAATATCCTAGGTACCCATAATGCTGGCAAGATGCTTAGCAAGCTTATTAACTTTCTCTTATTTGGCGCTTAAATCCTCCAGCGCTTGCTGTTGCACAAGAAAGTACGCATCTGAATTCTGCAGGGACTTCCTTAGTCCTTTGGCTTCTTGCCGCAACACAGCTGACTGATGCCTTTCAGCTTGTAGCTGAGATTGAAGAAGCCGAAGTGATTCAGGCAGCGAGTTCGAAGAGCTTGTGCTAGCGGTACTGGCCAGTAACTCGAACACTACATCAAAGCAGGACCGTGGGGTTTTCTCATTGTCTACAAGATCATTTTTATCACCTTTCTTGGAGACCAACAGGGTTGTCTCACTATCTCGAACCTTATCTGCATTACTTTCTCTACCATTGCATAGTGGGGTGCTCTTCTCCAATATGCTATTTGCATACTACAAGAGAAACAAGCAGACACATCACAGGTTTAGCTTGCAGTATACGAAACTCATTTTGGTAAATCGGTTCAGTAGTAAGGTGGACAGGATAACAACATGAAACAAACATATATCTATCTACTATGGTCACTATATTGTCCATATCATTCTAGTTTATGTTCCCTAATCAAGATAGAGACACAGTTCAACTCATATATTTTTAAGACACAACAGCATAGATAGAATATAAGTGTGAGAAACTACACAGCATTGGCAGCACTTGTAATGTGCATCACATGAGAACATAACTGTTTATACAACTTAAACTGAAATCAACATAGAGCAAGAAGTTAGAACAGCAATCCAGTTAAAGAAATAGGTTTAAAACATACCTGTTGCGCCACTGGAGTTTCAATTGGATCCATCAAATTCAAAAGTAGTTGGTATGAGTAAATACAGTGATGCAACAGCAAAGGAGTATGGACATAGCTACGGAATCTGACCTGAGAACAGTTGCTCTTCTGTTTTAAACGTGGAGTTTGGGTTAGCTGTGGTGGTCTTCGTGCTTTGCACACTGAAGTAGCTTTACAAACTGCTCGTGTTGGGGGTACTCTGTGGTGGACATGGTGCTTTGTCAACTATAAGTGGGTTACTATCCGCTGGGGTTGCGGTTAGATGGGTTGTAGCTGGTTCTCTGCCCAACGGTGTAAGTGTGCAATCTGGAAGAGTCTCGATTATGTGTGGTGGGGCTAGTTTGTGGGCCAGTACAACCATGGTTCTATCTGCATCGATAGGTAGCACTGTCTTTTGTGAAGAATGGGTTTTTGCTCCCTTAGATACTGCCATCACCCCCTCCAATTCAAATGGCTGATAAACAAGAAAAGAAATTGAACGTACAGACATTGTATGATAGACAGATGTGGTAATTCACATATATGTTGTCTAACCAAACATGATAGCATGACACAATTTCACATATATGATGCCTAACTAAACAGGATAGCATGACACAGTTTCAGATATATGATGTATAACTTAACAGGATATAATGGCATAATTCAACATATGATGAGTACCTAAACAGGATGACATGACAAAACTATATGATGTCTTGCTAAAATAGGTTGGGATGAAATAATTCACATACATGTTGTCTAAGTATACATGATGGCATGATATAATTGACATAATTGATTCATATACTAAGCAGCTGGCACTCGCATGTATGATCTCTAAACTAAGCACATAGAATTCAATATTGTGCATATGATGTCTAAACTAAGCAATGCAAGACACCATATGCATCATATGAGAAATATAAACATTGCAACATAGAGCATACACCTCAGGTGGGATATATGACTGGTCATCTGTCTCTGAATCCTCCTCTGAGGAGCTCCCTGTAACCATTGAGATATATGCTTCAACAGGTACCATTGCCTGCTCTCAAGACCTTGTTTTCACTCCAGATTTTTCCATAACCGGCTCAAATGGCTGATACACATGAAGAGTAGTTCAATATACACAGATTGTCGACAAATGGAATACGTAATGAAAAAAAGATGGCATGAGATAATTCACATATATAATGCCTGGCTCCACGGCGGTGCATAATTCACATATATGATAACTGGCTAAAAAACATGGCATTGCATAATTCACATATCTGATATAGAAAGCAAACATGAGGCATTCACACAAAGCATGTCTAATCTAAGCAGATGGCATGGCAATGCAAGACACCATATGCATGATATGAGCAATATAACCCAGCCAAGTTAGAGCATGCACCTCGAGGGGGGGGGGGGTACGACTGGTCATCTCTCTCTGAATCCTCCTTTGAGGAGCTATCTGTAACCAGCAAGAAATCTACATCGACAGGTAGCACTGACTGCTCAGAAGACCTTGTTTTCACTCCAGATTTTCCCATGACCGACTCAAATGGTTGATGCACAGGAAGAGTAGATGAATGTATAAACATTGTTGACAAATGGAATACATTATGGAAAAAAATATGGCACGATACAATTCACATATACGATGACTAGCTAAATAGGATGGCATTGCATGATTCACGTATATGATGCCTGGCTAAAGAATATGGCATTGCATAATTCCCATATACTACCTCCGTTCCTAAATATTTGTCTTTTTAGAGATTTCAAATGGACTACCACATATGGACCTTGTTTTCACTCCAGATTTTCCCATGACCGACTCAAATGGTTGATGCACAGGAAGAGTAGATGAATGTATAAACATTGTTGACAAATGGAATACATTATGGAAAAAAATATGGCACGATACAATTCACATATACGATGACTAGCTAAATAGGATGGCATTGCATGATTCACGTATATGATGCCTGGCTAAAGAATATGGCATTGCATAATTCCCATATACTACCTTCGTTCCTAAATATTTGTCTTTTTAGAGATTTCAAATGGACTACCACATACGGATGTATATAGACATATTTTAGAGTGTAGATTCACTCACTTTGTTCCGTATGTAGTCACTTGTTGAAATCTCTAAAAAGACAAATATTTAGGAATGGTGGGAGTATGATATAGAAACCAAACAGGTGGCATTCACACAAAGCAAATCTAAAATAAGATGATGACATATAAGATGTACAATGTAAGCAATGCAAGGCGCCATATGCATGATATGACCAACATCAGCATGCCAGGTTAGAGCAAACACCTTAGGTGGTAAACAGGCATGGGCGGCTCCTTCTGAATCTCCATCTGAACAGTTATCTTCCTCTGGAATACAACAGGAGGGAGGGGGCACTTCGCCCACCATGGAGCGGCGTCTGCATGACATTATATTCGCACGCAACGGTCTTCTCTTTTTCTCTACATGTTCAGTATGATTGTGTACAGTATCTGACATGCATAATAAAAAAATAGTTAGATTTTGTAAGGCCTAAGGGGTGCATGCAAAAATGAAGACTGATGGTAGCAAACGAGTGGATGGATCCAAAACTAATGATAGCAGGTAGATTATAGCTTTAGTTTAAAAAGATAGACAATGGATCATCTATTGTTTGTTGCCCACCCAACATGAACCACATAGAAGACCCCATATGAACCAGATAGTAGACAGATACTATTCATTGTTGGCTCGATATGAGACCCATGGGCAATTCAATACTCAAGATTGAACAATAAAGTAGCAGGTAATAATAACCGATGTATAACATAAGCAAACACGAAAGACTGTGACCTCTCTTCCGGAATTGTGTAGTCCTCAGGTTCATCTTCTCAGTCGATGATGGTAATGCAGTCGGTGTGGCTGCCGGCAACGGGGAAGATGATCTGAGGTGGTGAAAGGAAGTCTGCAGGGGGATCATTGCTGCAGTGAACGCTTCTGTTGATGATGCAGCTCAGGTGGGGTGGATGACGGCACAGCAGGAGTAGGACATAACACATAGAGTTTTCTTTGACGCCTATCTGAAAATGAAGTAAATTTGTAAGGGCTCCTTAGAATTGGAGGATTCTATAAACGCAGGGACAGGAAAAACACAGGAATAGGATAGGAATGCACGTGCAAAATAGAGCATTTGGAAACATAGGATTTCAGTCAACCTGGGTGTTTGGCTCACATGAATTGGAAGAACAGAGGAATGGAGAAACAAAGTGACGCGACGAGTGTACAACCTCTTTGGCATAGCCTTATGGACCCTAACATCATTGGGTTGGACGTGGAGGATGGTGATGATGCTGGTGTGACTGTCGGAGGCGGGGAAGAAGATCCGAGGCCTCTGGAAATGGCGCCGAGGGTACTGCTCCGCTGTGATGGACGGTTCCATCGTTGGAGCAGCTCTGCTAAGGTGTACAACGACGAGGCTGAAGCATGACAAGACAGACAACGTTAATCTAGAGTGGGACCCTAATATCATCTCCAATAGATGATGTAAATACATCACCAAAAAGTGCTAGATGTAAAATGCATCAGCCGCGCCACGGCCGCTCCGACAGATGCTATAAGTACTGTTGACTTTGAACTTAACTGAAGAAAATGAACTTCATAGTCAAAACTGAATTTTACTGTCGAAACTGATTGAACTAGTAATAGAGCATTGCAATAGATGTTTAGGGTGTTCGAGCACTAGGAGCAGAGAAGTAGTGATCTAAATCAGCAGATGCTCGAGCAGGGAACGCACTAGTAGAGAGCAAGTCGTGCAGTAGCACCGCGAGCGAGTGCTAAAGCAGCAACTCCTGTAGCTGCCGGAGGTCGTGCAGCAGCAGTAGCGCAAGCGAGAGCAAGAGCAGAGTAGCAGCATGAACGAAAGCATGAGAAGTGCAGCAGCGCGACCGACATCAAGAACAGAGCCGCAGCGCGAGCAAGAGCGAGAGCTGGAGCAGCTGCAGCTAGTGCCGTTGTGGAAGTCTCCGCCAAGGAAGCAACGCCATGGGGGAGAGACGCCGTGGATGATGTGGCCGGCGATGGCGCCGCCGATGGAGACACGCCATGTCTGCTCGGTATCGAGCACCGACAACCCCGTGAGATCAAATAAAAGATAAAATGCAGCGGTGAGTGCAGAACCTCCTTGGTGGCACGGAGTTGGCCTCGACTTCATCGGAGGAATTGGTGAGGGTGATGTGATTCCGGTGGGGAAGGTCAAGACAGCGCTGTGGGGATTGAGGTGGCGCGATAGATGAGGCGAACATCGGGGCAGCTCCTTGGAGGTGGAGGACGGGGCGGCTGATCCGGCGGGACGACAAGATCGACAACGGATCCTCATCCGGTGCGGTGGATGAGGGACGGCGAGCTGTTGCGGTGGACGACATAGTCGGGGAAGAGTCTCCGGCTGGGCGGCGGTCGGGAGGCCGATGGAGGAGCGTGGGGTTTCGTGGGTTTTGGCGGCCTTGGTGTATGAATGGGGGGGCGAAGGGGGAGGGGGGAGCCAAGCTTAGGGATGCGCTTGTCCGAAATGTAGGGTAAGTTACCAGCGTACCCCCACCGGTTTTGACACCGCGACGTGGAGCTTCATTTCCAGCTGAGGGGTAGAAGGGGGATTTCACGTGTCTGGGCTGCGGGAGCGATTTCGAATGAGGAGGGAGTTCTCGCGCGCGTCCAGTTTTCGGGATAACAAGGCGCGGCGCGGGTTGAAGAAGCGGGAGTTTCAAAGCAGGTGAGACAAAATATACCCGAGCTTGAAAATTTCAGGATAACAAGGTGCGGATTCCTTGTTCGGCAAAACAAACTTAACGTGTAAAAAAACAATTCATACAAGACACAAGAGAGTCATGTCCCCTTTTACTATATTGCTATAGATGCCATTGAAAAAACCACAAGAAAAATGTAAAAAAATCGGGAGAACAAGATTACCCTGCACAATACCAAATCGATTCACACTTCCCTCAACAACAACAAAAAACAAATCAATTCCCATGAAAGAAAGAGTAATGTCCCTTTTTATAAGATTACAGATGCCATGATCTTGAATTTCAATTTTTGAATCCACGTTATGTTGAATTTGAATATATCGTTAGGTGACCTTGCGGTTTATAATTGATGTAGTCGTACATTTTGGTCTTCCGTCATATATGAACATTTTACTCCACCATGTGAACATATATATTGTCGTCTACCATATGGACTAAATTTGAATCTATTTTCCTTATTTGAATATGATTGTTGTCAAGTTATACAATAATTTAAATTTTATCTTGATAACAAAAAACATACATATAGCAGTAATCATATTTCACTACGAACTACATGTACCATACGCTCTCCAATTCAAATATTTGTATCCATTTTATGTTGAATTCAAATCATAGTACATTATTGGTCTAGGTAGCGAGATGTTTGGGATAATCTAAACCTTGTTTTCATACGTATAATTTTTGGCTGAATTGGGACAAGTTTTGGTATAAGCCTCTTGCAAAACCGGAGATTCTCTCAACAAGCCTCGTGGTTCCGAGAGGGAACGTGTCACCTTTGTGTGCAAAACGATATACGCTGCCTCCCACCTAATTTTATTTACAGAGGCAACATAGAACTATATGAGTGCCCTGTTAAATTTTGGAATTATTTCAGGTTCATTTGGCCTTTTTATACATTAATTGAGTTTCTAGACTTTTAATGTGCATAATCTAAATATGAATTGCATGCACATGCTCCGGTGCACCAAAGTGGGTTGAAAAATCACATGTGTGTCCTTGGTTGAATTTCTAGGTCCCATGGAAGAAATGAGAATGAAATTCAAACATCTGGGCGTCATGACTCGGCCGAGAACATCGAGAAACTTTGATTTTAAATTCATGTAAATCCAAAACTCGCCTGGAAATCATGAAACTTGGCATGGTGTCATGTCATGGCACTAACATGTTGTGGTAAAAAATTGGGCCGATTTGGAAGCTCGTGGTTCTAAGAGGGAGCGTGCCACCTTTGAGTGTGAAACGATATACGCTGCCCCCACACTTGAGTTTCTTAACAAAGGCAATATAGAACTACATGAGTGCCCTGTTAAATTTTGGAATTATTCCGGCTTCATTTGGCCTTATTTACACATTAATTGAGTTTTTGGTCATTTAATGTGCATAATTCAAATTTTAACTAAAAGCACATGCTCCCGTGCACCAAAGTTGGTTGAAAAATCACATTTGTGTCCTCGGGTGAATTTCTACTCCCTCCTTCCATCTATATAGGTCCTATTGCGTTTTTCGAGGCTAACTTTTACCAAACGTTAGAGCAATAATATATGACATGCAACTTACACAAAGCATGCCTTCAATTTTGTATGTCAAATGAGCTTCCAATAATATAATTTTCATAGTATACATCTCATGTGCTATTAATCTTGTCAATAGTCAAAGGTTGTCTTGAAAAACACATTAGGCCCTATATGGATGGAAGGAGAGAGTAGGTCCCATGCAAAAAATGAGAATAAAATTCAAACATCTGGGCATCGTGGCTCGGTCGAGAACATTGAGAAACTTGGTTTTAAAATCATGAAACTTGGCATGGTGTCATGTCATGGTAGTACCATGCCGTGGTAAAAAACATTGGCCGAATAGGAACAAATTTTGGTATAAGCTTCTTGCAAACCGGAGCTTCTCTCAAGAAGGCTCGTGGTTCTGGGAGGGAACGTGTCACCTTTGTGTGCATAATTCAAATTTGAAATACAAGCACATGTTCCAGTGCACCAAAGTTTGTTGAAAAATCACATGTCTGTCCTCGGGTAAATTTCTAGGTTCCATGCAAGAAATGGGAATGAAATTCAAAATTCTGGGCGTCGTGGCTGGGTTGGAAACATTGAGATACTTAGTTTTTTAATTCCTATAAATCCAAAACACGCATGAAAATAATGAAACTTGGCTTGGTGCCATGACATGGCACCAACATGCTGTGGTAAATTTGCAGCCCAATTTGCGAAGGCGCACACATTAACAATCAACAAAGTCATTTTGGAACAAGTGTTGTCACGTTACAATCGGAAACACAAGTATTATTAAAATCGTGGGCGTTCTACTTACTAGTACCATTTACGTGCCGCCATGCGTCCCCATTTTTTATTAGCTAGGAGGCACCATGCAGGGTAGCTATTTGAGTACGAGAGGCGTGCGATCAGACCCCTGCGCGTGCTTATCGGGAGGAGAGCCCTTTGACCTCCATCTGCCGTCCACCTCTCTCCCAAGGTCTCCATTAATGGCGCCCAAGCCTCTGTTTAATGGCGTGGCTATGTCTCACTCGACTGAGATTTAAGAGAGAAAAAAGAAAATCTGAAAGCACGGATCTTGATGTAAGATCCGACGGACCTATATAGCATCTACTGCGACTTATAGCAAGACTGATGAATATATAAGGACGATTAAATTTTTTTTTGATCAAAGAAGGGCTTGCCCCTTCCGATTTTCATTACTGAAAACCACCACAATTCACAAGAAGTTCAGCACAACTCCAGCCTAACACGAAGGACTAAAAGCTACCAGATTGATATCGCAACATCCCAAGAGGCCAACAAAGGCCAAACATCCGCGCTAGAACCCAACATTTCACAACCAATGACACAATCCACATCCTAAATCGATTATTACATCAAAAGAAACCAGGAAACTAGTCTCCGCGGCAAGCGGCGATGAGCTCTTTCATGTCCTCAAGACGCTGCTTGAGAACATCCACAGATTCCTCCACCAGCCTTTGCCGCTCGTTGCGGAGCATGTCATTCTCGTCCATAAGTTTCTTGACAATGACGACGGTCCTCTTCAACAAGGCACTGGTCTCCTCCTGCTGGTCTGCACTTCGGACGATCTTCTCCCTCGGCAGGTCGCGCTCGGCCCGGAGCCTCTCATTGCCCTCCCTTAGTTGCCGGATGACGCCGGTAGCCTGCTCAAACGAGGCTATCATGTCGTCCTGCAACCTCGTCGAGCCGGATATCTGATCCATCTGGCTATGGACGATCGCATGCATGCGCCTGTAACAGTCATCGCCTGCCCGCGAGAAATTTTCCCAGGCTGCCGCAGCGCGGCGAGACATCTCTGTTGCATTCGTGGCGTAGTGGGGCATCTCTGCTGCTTCCGTGGCGCGGCCGAACCAGTCTGTTGCATCGACGGTGCGGCGGGACCTTCGTGTTGCTTCAGCGGCGTGGCGGGACCTCTGTGCTGCTACTTCTGCGCGGCGGGACATGTCGTCTGCTCTCGCAGCGAGGCGAGACATCTCTCGTGCTTCCACTTCCATGCTCGCCTCTCCCTGGTGGCAATCTCTCGACCCAGAACTCACGCTGGCCATGGCAGACGCAAGGGAAGGATGCTGAATGACTTGTTTGTTTTTGTGGATGAGGAGTTGAGGAGGAATGTGCAGTCATCTTGGAATACTAGTATTTATAACCGAGTACTAATACGCTCCTAAGTGGGAAACCGTTTTGGTTGTAATTGGTGTGAACAGGTTTGTAATTCAATATAGCATGGAGTAATTTGGAATGTGACGAGACACAAGCTCAAAATTTATTGATCGGTTCTAGTTTCGAAGTGTGGCACTATTCCCGAATGGAGTACTTCTTTTTCTACTCCCTCCTTTCCGATTTTATAGGGCTTATCTCAAAATTTTAGTTTTTCCATTTTATAAGGCTCAATTTGGTTGTTCCCCAACACATGTTCAGATTCCAAGGTGCATTAAATCATTGCATGCAAGTATTAATAGAATATTGACCAATGCATGTACTTTATGCATGCATGCATGCATTGCAATTAATGCATTGATAAACATAATTTTTTGAGAAAAACAAGAGCATTAATTAGGTGCTTTTGCAAACTACAAAAAATATTCCACCACTCACCATCTTGGTTGGTGACATTTTTGAATTAAGCCCTATAAACTGGAAAGGAGGGAGTACTGCTGTGTACGTGCAATAACTGACACCATCGTATACATATCTTATGGTTAATGGGGCGTTCGACAGGAATAGCCGCGTGGCGAGCTCTAGGATAGTCTTTTTTTCAGATGCATTAAACCTATCTCTCGGGACTTCTCGCATGCACCATCGTGCCACCCACAAAAACTTGTACTCTGAGTTTAGTAGTACGTTATACAGGAAGAGAAGAGGTGCATGCATGCACTCGTCCTCTCACACACGCATCTGTTTTTTCTCGAAAAGGAGGATGATGACCCCCGGCCTCTGCATCTGGGAGTCACACATGCAAATTATTGAAATATATTAAGTGCAGTGCTTTGATGTGTCGCGTCAACTCGTACATCAACGAGAAGTTTGATTATCCTCTCCCTCGCGGACTTAACTGCACCTGCCTTAGGCTATATGACAGGTTGGCCACACACCTATCGGGCCCACCTGTAATACACGCAAAGGCAGGAGCGTCCCTCCCTCGCCCATGAGCATGGTGGCTGGCAAGACTAGGAGAAGCTTTTGCTACACGCTCTCCCTCCCGCACGTGGTGGACATGCAGCAGTTCAATCAGTGTTAGATGGCCAGAAGCGTACTGTAGTACTCCTCCAATGCAGTAGTATTCCATCATTGTTCGACTTCCCGAAGAGGCGATGAGCCAAGCGCAGCCCGGACGCTCGTGTGGCAGTTTCATTTGTAGAGTAGTCTAGGATAGCGTGTACCATGCCTGTAAGCTTAAAATCGTTGGGGTCGGCTCCATGCTATGTGGCCGTCTCGAAGTTTTAAATTTTTTTAAAATAGTCTTCTGGCCCTACCCGAAAACTGCCGCGCATACTGCCCGGGAAAAGCCCTGCCCTCAACTTTTAACTACGCGAAAATAGTTTGAGCTTGTTCATTCTATATAAATACAGTACTTACTGTATGTTTATTCACCCGTGGGGTTGTTCAATGAATGGAGGGGCGGGGAGTACAAGTGAACAATACTGTAGTACTACTAGTAGTAAGTACGAGTCGTACAGTAGTCACCTTAAATAGAGAGTTTCTTTTCTTTAATGCTACGTACACAAATTGAAACGCTTGTTGTGGAGAGAAAAAAGATAATCACTCCACTATATATGGACGCAGGGGCCTGAGCGCTTGCTTTACTAGGGTTGCTCTCTTCATTCTCTCATCCTCTCCAGATATAAACAAGACAGCGGTAGTGACATTTTCTCTCTGCTCACCGCTGGTCACATATCCGGCCGGATCCCTTCGGCTGGTGTGTGTAGAGGACTAAAAGGTGCATTGTTCACATGGTCATCGCCGTCGAGGGAGGAAACCCACAGCTGCCGGAGGGGCCCGATCCTCTGCCTGTGTCGTTCTCTCCGACACAGCGTCGGCTCGGGAGGTCCTCCGACCCTTCTTCCTCCCTGCCGTATTATCCGCAGATCCGACCTACCGCCGCCGACATCCCGGCGACCCTCAGGTATAAGTTCTTCGAAAGTGGCCTTGCTCTACTGCCCCAGCTCCCCATGTGTCTGCATGTGCATATTTTTCTACTCCCATCAGCTCTTCCAAAGTCACCTAAATTTTTAGTATTATTAGAGGTAAAGCTACTTCATGCATTCGAATCTAGGGCTTTGTTCAAACAACGAAGAAAGGGGGAAAGTTGTAGCATGAATCTAGGACTTGATTCAAAGAGGAAATAATATGGTGAAAGTAGTAGAGACCGGATACCCAACCGGTCTCTTGGTTGAAAAGGGAAATAATGGGAAAACGTAGTACAAACTAGATAAGAAACAGATCTATTATTGTTTGAAAAAAGGATAGGAAGTGGTGGTTGGTGGACAAGTCAACAGAGTATGTCCAGGATTAGATTTGCTGCCATCACATAGTAAAAGGTCTCCAGGATTAGATTTGCTGCCCTCACATAGTAAAAGGTCTCAGGATTAGATTTTCTGCCCTCACATAGTAAAAGGTCTCAGGATTAGATTTGCTGCCCTCACATAGTAAAAAGTCTCCAGGATTAGATTTGCTGCCCTCACGTAGTAAAAGGTCTCCAGGATTAGATTTGCTGCCCTCACATAGTAAAAGGTCTCCTGGATTAGATTTGCTGCCCTCATATAGTACGAGGTCTCCAGGATTAGGTTTGCTGCCCTCACATAGCATGAACAAACTCGGAATTACCACTTTATGCCTCCTTATAGGTACATTGTGCTGATGCGTCCACTGTCGCATGTCCTTATACCAACCTTTTGTTGTTGTTAATGTAAGGGCGTATGTAAAATGAAGCGATCACACGGTTACCTTAGGGACATGTCTACCCAGTGTTATTGTTAATCTAATGCCTCCAGTGATAAGATGCAATTAAACTGTGTTACAAATGGCACTCCTGCTGTTTTCCCTAGTATGATAAGTAAGTTGCTCCTTTACGCTGCTGAGTGTCCTGGTGTCCCCACGGTCCCATGCCCTTAAACCAACTCTTTAGCTGCTGTTGATTTACTGTGTCTGGTAAACAAGCAATGCCACCATTAAAGTAACATGAAGCATTGCTGACGTTTTAAAATTTCTACTGTCCTTGCGTGATTGCCATGAACATAATTAAGATGCTTCTTTTCATTTTGTATATGTTTCGTATATTCTTATTGACCAGCAACTGTTTACTTTCTATATTTTTGTGTAGATATGGATATCCATTTCACCTTCTTGCTATTGCGACCTTTTGGTGAACTGCACAAAACACTTTTTTTGGAATGAGTGTCTTGTGCAGTTCAACAAAAATGTCACGTGGGCAACATCTCTCAATTTTGGTGGAACTGCACAAAATGGTGATTGGAGTTTCCAAAATCTCTGTCAAGTTCTACTGGTAATCTCGTGCAACATTTTATTAGCCTTTGCAAGATGGAGCCGTCACTATCACCACAATGGCACTTTATTTTAGTGGAACTGCACAAAAGGATAAGAAAATTATAGTTGCACCTTACATGAGCCGGACAGCCAACCTTAATGTTCCTCAATTTTAGTGCACTACTAAAGAAGAACCTGCCAGCTCATAAGAGCAAGTACTTCTTGCTAGCTGAATGATGCAATCTTTGTTTCATTTCAGGTGAACTGCAGAAAAAGGCACATGAATTGAATCATGGAACTCCAGGCAGACCTCATCCAAGTAGAGCTGGAGGTTGAGTTAAAGGAGGCCGCTATTAAAGCGAAATCATGCTCTCATGTCCCCTTGTTTGTGATGTGCAAACATGCTGTGCAAACAGGAATACTGAACTACAGATGTTGTGACGATTAAGAGCATTCACCAAGTTCTTCGATTGTATGACATGGCTAGCCAAGATGGATTTAATCGCGATATTCACTTTATCAAAATGCTCTAATGGGTTGGTTCTGAATCTTGCATGCTGGGAATCAGTGAGATGTGTAGGCATCTTTGTTGTACTTATTATTTGAATCTTATTTGTTGGTTCTGAATCTTGCAAGCTGGGAATCAATGAGATGTGTAGGCATCTTTGTTGTACTTATTATTTGGATCTTATTTGTTGGTTCTGAATCTTGCAAGCTGGGAATCAATGAGATGTGTAGGCATCTTTGTTGTACTTATTATTTGGATCTTATTTGTTGGTTATGAATCTTCCAAGCTGGGAAACACGGCATGATGATGCAGAGGACAACAGCCATAACAAACAGTTCAAACTTGGTAATATTATCTTTGTGAAAGTGTGACAAATGTGCTGATCGTGTGCGTCCTGAGAATAATAATTCTAATTTTTGTGCATGTTGATCCCGTGGCACTGATAGAACGAGCGAATGCATTGCTTGTTTTAAGTATAAATTTCTATTAAAGCTAATTAAATTTAAGTAAAGTGACCACTAACTCCTGTTATTACAGTACCAATACAGACCCGCTCGTGAACCGATGTGTGGCCGAGGGTGCATCTTCTAGCCTCCTCTAGCCTCCACGGGATACTGTTCATCTCCACCGTCGACCTCCTCTAGCCTCCACGGGCTACCGTCGACCTCCTCCAGCCTCCACGGGCTCCTATTCATCCAGCCTCCACCACGCGCTACTCCACCGGCTACTGTTCAACCACCCCTCCACCGTCTACTGTTCATCCAGCCCTCCACACCACGGGGTCCTGTTCAACCACCCCTCCACGGGTACCCCTCCACCGTCTACTATTCATCCAGCCCTCCACCACACCACGGGGTCCTGTTCATCCAGAGGCAACGCCACCGCTCACTGTTCATCCAACCCCCCCCTGCATCGCTCACTGTTCATCCAATCGATCGGCTTCAGTTAGCAACAGTAGGAAGGAATCGCTCGATCAGGTTCAGTTAACAGCCATCGATCGATCGCTCGGGTTCAGTAACACGTAGCCTGCAGTGCAATCACTCGGGTTCAGTTAGAGCCCAATGCCTTGCTCGGGTTCAGTTAGAGCCAACGCCTCGCACACACGCGCGTACGTGTACGAGAGAAACGCGCATCGCTCGGCCCCCGACCTCCCACCGTAACTGGGAACTCCCCGAAATTTTCCTCGCCCTCACTTCTACCATGATTTTTTCCTTCATGGACAGCCCAAAGAATGTCATGCAGCTGCGTCTCCGGCCCGCCCAGGACGAAAAGCCCATTTTTTGTCATGATTTTTTGTCATAGAAGTAGGAGCCCACCACATCTATGATCATACTGGGTTTTGTCACAATTATCGTCATAGAAGTGTCATATGTATGACATAAATTTTTTCATTCGGCCCAGAATGTCACGGATGTGTCTTTTTTTGTAGTGCACGCTGTTGAACTGTTGGATGTACTTTTGTAGGGTCTCTCCCGGCTGTTGCTTGATGCGGCGCAGGTCATCCGCGGTTGGGTGGCGGTCGTGAGTGCCCTGGAAGTTGGCGACAAAGTGGTCGTGCATCTCATCCGAGGAGGAGATCGAGCCCGGGGGCAGGTTCAGGAGGCATGAGCGAGCGCCGTCCTTGAGAGCCATGGGAAACCAGTTCGCCATGACCTTTTCATCGTTGTTGGCTGCCTCGATACTCAGCTCGTAGAGATGCAAGAACTCCACAGGGTCGGGGGTGCCGTCGTAGCGAGGAGGTAGATCCGGCTTGAACTTACCTGGCTAGACGACGCTACGCAACTCAGGAGTGATGGCGCGGCAGCCTGCCGTGGCCACCGGGGCCCGTCGTGGAGGCGGAGCTTGATCTTGGTGCCCCTGCAACACCACGGCAAGTGACGCATAGCCCTGCCGCGGCAAGCGATCTTGACGTGGCGGTGCTGGGAGTGGTGGAGCATTTTCTTGCAGACGGGGAACTGATAACCCACAAGTATAGGGGATCGCAACAGTTTTCGAGGGTAGAGTATTGAACCCAAATTTATTGATTCGACACAAGGGGAGCCAAATAATATTCTCAAGTATTAGCAGCTGATTTTTCAATTCAACCACACTTGGAAACTTAATATCTGCAGCAAAGTATTTAGTAGCAAAGTAATATGATAGTAGTGGTAACGATGGCAAAAGTAATGGTAGCAGTTTTGGTTTCATAGTGATTGTAAAAGTAGCAACATAAAAGTAAATAAGCGAAGAACAAAATATGAAAAGCTCGTAGGCAATGGACCAATGATGGATAATTATGTCGGATGTGATTCCTCATGCAATAGTTATAACATAGGGTGACATAGAACTAGCTCCAGTTCATCAATGTAATGTAGGCATGTATTCCGAATATAGTCATACGTGCTTATGGAAAAGAACTTGCATGACATCTTTTGTCCTACCCTCCCATGGCAGCGGGGTCCTATTGGAAACTAAGGGATATCAAGGCCTCCTTTTAATAGAGTACCGAACCAAAGCATTAACACATAGTGAATACATGAACTCCTCAAACTACGGTCATCACCGATAAGTATACCGATTATTTTCACTTCGGGGTTAACGGATCATAATACATAATAGGTGACTATAGACTTGCAATATAGGATCAATAACTCACATATATTCATGAAAACATAATAGGTTTAGATCCGAAATCATGGCACTTGTGCCCTAATGACAAGCATTAAGCATAGCAAAGTCATAGCAACATCAATCTCAGAACATAATGGATACTAGGGATGAAACCCTAACAAAACTAACTCAATTACATGATAAATCTCATCCAACCCATCATCGTCCAGCAAGCCTATGATGGAATTACTCACGCACGGTGGTGAGCATCATGAAATTGGTGATGCAGGAAGGTTGATGATGACGATGGCGACGTATTCCCCTCTCCGGAGCCTCGAACGGACTCCAGATCAGCCCTCCCGAGAGAGTTTAGGTCTTGGCGGTGGCTCCGTATCGTAAAACGCGATGAATCCTTCTCTCTGATTTTTTTTCTCCCCGAACACGAATATATAGAGTTGTAGTTGAGGTCGGAGGAGCACCAGGGGTCCCACGAGGCAGGGGGCGCGCCCAGGGGGGTGATAACCCACAAGTATAGGGGATCAATTGTAGCCTCTTTCGATAAGTAAGAGTGTCGAACCCAACGAGGAGTTAAAGGTAGAACAAATATTCCATCAAGTTCTATCGACCACCGATACAACTCTATGCATGCTTAACATTCGCTTTACCTAGAACAAGTATGAAACTAGAAGTACTTTGTAGGTGTTGTTGGATAGGTTTGCAAGATAATAAAGAGCGTGTAAATAAAAAGTAGGGGTTGTTTAGATGAAGACACAACTAAGTTAGTTTTAGTAGAGAGCTTGTTGTCACACAAGAAAGTTATTTGTCCCTAAGCAATCGATAACTAGACCGGTAATCATTATTGCAATTTTACTTGAGGGAGAGGCATAAGCTAACATACTTTCTCTTCTTGGATCATATGCACTTATGATTGGAACTCTAGCAAGCATCCACAACTACTAAAGATCATTAAGGTAAAATGATGTCTACTACACAATCTTCTTCTTGTAGACGTTGTTGGGCCTCCAAGTGCAGAGGTTTGTAGGACAGTAGAAAATTTCCCTCAAGTGGATGACCTAAGGTTTATCAATCCGTAGGAGGCGTAGGATGAAGATGGTCTCTCTCAAGCAACCCTGCAACCAAATAACAAAGAGTCTCTTGTGTCCCCAACACACCCAATACAATGGTAAATTGTATAGGTGCACTAGTTCAGCGAAGAGATGGTGATACAAGTGCAATATGGATAGTAGATAATAGTTTTTGTAATCTAAAATGATAAAAACAGCAAGGTAGCAAGTGATAAAAGTGAGCGTAAACGGTATTGAAATGTTGGTAAACAAGGCCTAGGGTTCATACTTTCGCTAGTGTAAGTTCCCTCAACAATACTAACATAATTGGATCACATAACTATCCCTCAACATGCAACAAAGAGTCACCCCAAAGTCACTAATAGCGGAGAACAAACAAAGAGATTATGGTAGGGTACGAAACCACCTCAAAGTTATTCTTTCCAATCAATCCGTTGGGCTATTCCTATAAGTGTCACAAACAGCCCTAGAGTTCGTACTAGAATAACACCTTAAGATACAAATCAACCAGAACCCTAATGTCACCTAGATACTCCAATGTCACCTCAAGTATCCGTGGGCATGATTATACGATATGCATCACAAAATCTCAGATTCATCTATTCAACCAACACAAAGGACCACAAAGAGTTCCCCAAAGTTCTATCGGAGAATCACGACGAAAACGTGTGCCAACCCCTATGCATAGGTTCCCAATGTCACGAAACCCGCAAGTTGGTCACTAAAACATACATCAAGTGGCACGTGGTATCCCATTGTCACCACAGATATCCACGACAAGACATACATCAAGTGTTCTCAAGTCTTTAAAGACTCAATCCGATAAGATTACTTCAAAGGGGAAACCCGATTCATTACAAGAGAGAAGAGGGGGGAGAAAACATCATAGGATCCAAATATAATAGCAAAGCTCGCGATACATCAAGATCGTATCATCTCAAGAACACGAGAGAGAGAGAGATCAAACACATAGCTACTGGTACATACCCTCAGCCCTGAGGGAGAACTACTCCCTCCTCGTCATGGAGAGCACCGGGATGATGAAGATGGCCACCGGAGAGGGATTGCCCCTCCAGCAGGGTGCCGGAACAGGGCCCCGATTGGTTTTTGGTGGCTACGGAGGCTTCTGGCGGCGGAACTCCCAATCTATTATGCGTTCTGGAAGTTTTAGGGTATATGGAGTTATATAGGCAGAAGAAGCACGTCAGGGGAGCCACGGGGGCCCCACGAGGCAGGGGGCGCGCCCTAGGGGGGTGGGCGTGCCCCCCACCCTCGTGGGCAACTACCGTATCTTCTGACGTGGGGTCCAAGTCCATCAGGTGTGTTTCCTTCCAAAAATAACTTCTCCAGTTGATTTTGTTCCGTTTCGACTCCGTCTGATATTCCTTTTCTTCGAAACACTAAAATAAGCATATAACAGCAAATCTGGGCTGGGCCTCCGGTTAATAGGTTAGTCCCAAAAGTAATATAAAAGTGGATAATAAAGCCCAATATTGCCCAAAACAGTAGATAATATAGCATGGAGCAATGAAAAATTATAGATACGTTGGAGACGTATCAAGCATCCCCAAGCTTAATTCCTGCTCGTCCTCGAGTAGGTAAATGATAAAAACAGAATTTTTGATGCGGAGTGCTACTTGGCATAATTTTAATGTAATTCTTCTTAATTGTGGCATGAATATTCAGATCCATAAGATTCAAGACAAAAGTTTAATATTGACATAAAAAATAATAATACTTCAAGCATACTAACTAAGCAATCATGTCTTCTCAAAATAACATGGCCAAAGAAAGATATCCCTATAAAATCATATAGTGTGTCTATGCTCCATCTTCACCACACAAAATATTTAAATCATGCACAACCCCGATGACAAGCCAAGCAATTGTTTCATACTTTTGATGTTCTCAAACTTTTTCAATCTTCACGCAATACATGAGCATGAGCCATGGATATAGCACTATAGGTGGAATAGAATGGTGGTTGTGGAGAAGACAAAAAGGAGGGGAAGATAGTCTCACATCAACTAGGCATATCAACGGGCTATGGAGATGCCCATCAATAGATATCAATGTGAGTGAGTAGGGATTGCCATGCAACGGATGCACTAGAGCTATAAATGTATGAAAGCTCAACAAAAGAAACTAAGTGGGTGTGCATCCAACTTGCTTGCTCACGAAGACCTAGGGTAATTTTGTGGAAGCCCATCATTGGAATATACAAGCCAAGTTCTATAATGTAAAATTCCCACTACTATATGAAAGTGACAACATGAGAGACTCTCTACTATGAAGATCATGGTGCTACTTTGAAGCAGAAGTGTGGAAAAAGGATAGTAGCATTGTCCCTTTTATTTTTATTTTTATTTTTTTATTTGACCTTTCCTTTTTTATTTGGCCTTTATTTTTTTGGGCCTTCCCCTTTTTTTTGGGACAATGCTCTATTGAATGATGATCATCACACTTCTATTTATTTACAACTCAATGATACAACTCGATACTAGAACAAAGATGACTCTATATGAATGCCTCCGGCAGTGTACCGGGATGTGCAATGATGCATGAGTGATATGTATGAAAGAATTATGAATGGTGGCTTTGCCACAAATACTATGTCAACTACATGATCATGCTAAGAAATATGACAATGATGAATGTGTCATGATGAACAGAATGGTGGAAAGTTGCATGGCAATATATCTCGGAATGGCTATGGAAATGCCATAATAGGTAGGTATGGTGGTTGTTTTGAGGAAGGTATATGGTGGGTTTAAGGTACTCGCGAAAGTTGCGTGGTACTAGAGAGGCTAGCAATGGTGGAAGGGTGAGAGTGCGTATAATCCATGGACTCAACATTAGTCATAAAGAACTCATATACTTATTGCAAAAATCTATTAGTTATCAAAACAAAGTACTACGCGCATGCTCCTAGGGGGATAGATTGGTAGGAAAAGACCATCGCTCGTCCCTGACCGCCACTCATAAGGAAGACAATCAATAAATAAATCATGCTCCGACTTCATCACATAACGGTTCACCATACGTGCATGCTACGGGAATCACAAACTTCAACACAAGTATTTCTCAAATTCACAACTACTCAACTAGCATGACTCTAATATCACCATCTCCATATCTCAAATCAATTATCAAGTATCAAACTTCTCATAGTATTCAACACACTCATAAGAGAATTTTATTATTCTTGAATACCTAGCATATTAGGATTTTAAGCAAATTACCATGCTATTTGAGACTCTCAAAATAATATAAGTGAAGCATGAGAGTTCATCTATTTCTTCAAAATAAAACTACCACCATGCTCTAAAAGATATAAGTGAAGCGCTAGAGCAAATGACAAACTACTCTGAAAGATATAAGTGAAGATCAATGAGTAGTCGAATAATTATGCAAATATGTGAAGACTCTCTAACATTTAAGAATTTCAGATCTTGGTATTTTATTCAATCAGCAAGCAAAACAAAAGAAAATTACATTCTAAGAATGGCAAACATCATGTGAAGAAGCAAAAACTTAGGATCAACCGAAACTAACCGATAATTGTTGAAGAAGAAAGGTGGGATGCCAACCGGGGCATCCCCAAGCTTAGATGCTTGAGATTTCTTGAAATATTATCTTGGGGTGCCTTAGGCATCCCCAAGCTTGAGCTTTTGTGTCTCCTTAATTCCTCTCATATCACGGTTTCCCTAAATCTCAAAAGCTTCATCCACACAAAACTCAACAAGGACTCGTGAGATAAGTTAGTATAAACCATTGCAAAAACCTTATCATACTCTACTGTAGAAAATCACTAAAATTATTATTCAACATTGCATACTAAATGCCTATGCATATTTAATAGTCCTATCCTCAAATAGAATCATTAAAGAAGCAAACATATGCAAACATAACAGCAATCTGCCTAAACAGGATAGTCTGTAAAGAATGCTGCAACATCCATACTTCCCTAGCTCCAAAAATTATGAAATAAAATTCCCACTGTATTAAATTTATCAGATCTTAGTATTCAAAAGGTTTCAACATTTTATCACATTCTGAATTTTCTAGGGAATTATTGCAACAGCGGTAAACTTTCTGTTTTCAAACAGCAACATGTATACTTGTAACATAGGCATAGTAAAGGCTATCAATGCCACTTTTATTGAAATAAAAGATGCAAAACATTATTATAAATAAGAGCAAGCAAATCCTAACAAAATAAATTGACGCTCCAAGCAAAACATATATCATGTGGCGAATAAAAATATAGCTCCAAGTAAAGTTACCGATGAACGAAGACGAAAGAGGGGCCTTGGCCATCCCCAAGCTTAGGCTCTTGCCACTCCTTGTTCCATAGTCCATCGAATCCTTACCCAAAACATGAAAACTTCACAACACAAAACTTAAAGTAGAAAACTTGTAAGCTCCGTTAGTATAAGAAAGTACATCACCATCATAAGGTACTGTAATGAACTCATTATAAATTCATATTGGTGTAATATCTACTGTATTCCAACTCCTCTATGGTTCATACCCTCTGATACTACTCATAGATTCATCAAAATAAGCAAACAACACATCGAAAACAGAATCTATCAAAAACAGAACAGTCTATAGTAATCTGGATCAAACGTATACTTCTGGAACTCATAAAATTCTCAAATAAATTGCTGGACCTGAGGAATTTATCTATTAATCATCTTCAAAAATAATCAACTAAATATTGCTCTCGAAATAAAAATGGCAGCAATTCTCGTGAGCGCTTAAGTTTCTGTTTTTGACAGCATGATCAACAAGACTTTCCCCAAGTCTTCCCAAAGGTTCTACTTGGCACAAACACTAATTAAACAACTAAAACCACATATAAACAGAGGATAGATGAATTATTTATTACTAAACAGGAACAAAAATCAAGGAACTAAAATAAAATTGGGTTGCCTCCCAACAAGCGCTGTCGTTTAACGCCCCTAGCTAGGCATGATGATTTCAATGATGCTCACATAAAGGATAAGAATTGTAACATAAAGAGAGCATCATGAAGAATATGACTAACACATTTAAGTCTAACATACTTCCTATGCATAGCGATTTTGTAACAAAACAACTTATGGAAACAATAATCAATTAGCATAGGAGGGAAAAACAAGTATAACTTCAAAACTTTAAGCACATAGAGAGGAAACTTGATATTATTGCAATTCCTACAAGCATATATTCCTCCCTCATAATAATTTTCAGTAGCATCATGAATGAATTCAACAATATAACCAGCACCTAAAGCATTCTTTTCATGATCTACAAGTATAGAAAATTTACTACTCTCCACATAAGCAAAATTCTTCTCATGAATAATAGTGGGAGAAAACTCAACAAAATAACTATCATGTGATTGAAAATTAAGATCAAGATGACAAGTTTCATGGTTATCATTATTCTTTAAAGCATACGGGTCATCACAATAATCATCATAGATAGGAGGCATGCTTTCATCATAATAAATTTGCTCATCAAAACTTGGGGGACAAAAAATATCATCTTCATCAAACATAGCTTCCCCAAGCTTGTGGCTTTGCATATCATTAGCATCATGGATATTCAAGGAATTCATACTAAAAACATTGCAATCATGCTCATCATTCAAATATTTAGTGCCAAACATTTTATAGATTTCTTCTTCTAGCACTTGAGCACAATTATCCTTTCCATGATACTCACGAAAGATATTAAAAAGGTGAAGCGTATGAGACAAACTCAATTCCATTTTTTGTAGTTTTCTTTTATAAACTAAACTAGTGATAAACCAAGAAACTAAAAGACTCGATTGCAAGATCTAAAGATATACCTTCAAGCGCTAACCTCCCCGGCAACGGCGCCAGAAAAGAGCTTGATGTCTACTACACAACCTTCTTCTTGTAGACGTTGTTGGGCCTCCAAGTGCAGAGGTTTGTAGGACAGTAGCAAATTTCCCTCAAGTGGATTACCTAAGGTTTATCAATCCGTAGGAGGCGTAGGATGAAGATGGTCTCTCTTAGGCAACCCTGCAACCAAATAACAAAGAGTCTCTTGTGTCCCCAACACACCCAATACAATGGTAAATTATACAGGTGCACTAGTTTGGCGAAGAGATGGTGATACAAGTGCAGTATGGATAGTACATAATAGTTTTTGTAATATGAAATAATAAAAACATCAAGGTAGCAAGTGATAAAACTGAGCGTAAACGGTATTGCAATGATGGTAAACAAGGCCTAGGGTTCATACTTTTGCTAGTGTAAGTTCCCTCAACAATACTAACATAATTGGATCACATAACTATCCCTCAACATGCAACAAAGAGTCACTCCAAAGTCACTAACAGCGGAGAACAAACAAAGAGATTATGGTAGGGTACGAAACCACCTCAAAGTTATTCTTTCCAACCAATCCGTTGGGCTATTCCTATAAGTGTCACAAACAACCCTAGAGTTTGTACTAGAATAACACCTTAAGATACAAATCAACCAAAACCCTAATGTCACCTAGATACTCCAATGTCACCTCAAGTATCCGTGGGCATGATTATACGATATGCATCACATAATCTCAGATTCATCTATTCAACCAACACGAAGGACCTCAAAGAGTGCCCCAAAGTTCTACCGGAGAATCACGACGAAAACGTGTGCCAACCCCTATGCATAGGTTCCCAATGTCACGAAACCCGCAAGTTTGTCACCAAAACATACATCAAGTGGCACGTGGTATCCCATTGTCACCACAGATATCCACGGCAAGACATACATCAAGTGTTCTCAAGTCTTTAAAGACTCAATTCGATAAGATTACTTCAAAGGGGAAACCCGATTCATTACAAGAGAGAAGAGGGGGGAGAAAACATCATAGGATCCAAATATAATAGCAAAGCTCGCGATACATCAAGATCGTATCATCTCAACAACACGAGAGAGAGAGAGAGAGAGATCAAATACATAGCTACTAGTACATACCCTCAGCCCCGAGGGAGAACTACTCCCTCCTCGTCATGGAGAGCACCGGGATGATGAAGATGGCCACCGGAGAGGGATTGCCCCTCCCGCAGGGTGCCGGAATAGGATCCCGATTGGTTTTTGGTGGCTACGGAGGCTTCTGGCGGCGGAACTCCCGATCTATTGTGCGTTCTGGAAGTTTTAGGGTATATGGAGTTATATAGGCAGAAGAAGCACGTCAGGGGAGCCACGGGGCCCCACAAGGCAGGGGGCGCGCCCCCCACCCTCGTGGGCAGCTCCCGTATCTTCTGACGTGGGGTCCAAGTCCATCAGGTGTGTTTCCTTCCAAAAATAACTTCTCCAGTTGATTTCGTTCCGTTTCGACTCCGTCTGATATTCCTTTCTTCGAAACACTAAAATAGGCATAAAACAGCAAATCTGGGCTGGGCCTCCGGTTAATAGGTTAGTCCCAAAAGTAATATAAAAGTGGATAATAAAGCCCAATATTTCCCAAAACAGTAGATAATATAGCATGGAGCAATCAGAAATTATAGATACGTTGGAGACGTATCATAAAACCCAACCATAGCATTAAAGTATCAAGTCCTATTTATCCCATATGCAAACAACCTACTTACGTGGGTCTGTGCTTCTGTCATGCACGCCACCCACCATAAGCAAATCATGAACATATTGCGAACCCTATAGCGGGGATCCCTCACGCTTGCGCGACACGGAGAGCACCATAGGACAGCACCAATAATAAAACATGCAACTCAAACCAATCATGATCATCAATTAACCCACAGGGAAAAACGGATCTACTCAAACATCATAGGATAGCCATACATCATTGGAAATAATATATATCGTTGAGCACCATGTTTAAGTAGAGATTACAATGGATAAAATAGGGTTTACACCGCTGCATAGAGGGGGGAAGAGTTGGTGATGACGGCGGTGAAGTTGTTGGTGTAGATTCTGGTGACGATGATGGCCCCGGCGGCGTTCCGACGCTACCGGGAGAGAGGGGGAGAGAGCCCCCCTTCTTCTTCTTCTTCCTTGACATTCCCACTAGATGGGAGAAGGGTTTCCACTCTGGTCCATGGCCTCCATGGCATGGGAGGGGCGAGAGCCCCTCCGAGATTGGATCTGTCTCCCTGTCTCTCTCTGTTTCCGTGTTCCCTAATTCCGCCCTTCCACCGTTTCTTAAATTCCCGGAGATCCGTAACTCCGATTGGGCTGAATTTTGGACACGATCTCTATCCAGATATTAGCTTTCTTGCAGCGAAAGAAGGGGACCAACCGCCTTACGGGGTGGCCACGAGGGCCCAGGGCACGCCTGTCTCGTGTTGATTCTTCTTCCCCAAAATCACATATATTCCCCAAAAAAATCTCCGTCAGTTTTTATCCCGTTTGGACTCCATTTGATATGGATTTTCTGCGAAACAATAAACATGCAACAAACAGGAACTGGCACTGGGCACTTTATCAATATGTTAGTCCCAAAAATAGTATAAAAAGTTGCCAAAAGTATATGAAAGTTGTAGAATATTAGCATGGAACAATCAAAACTTATAGATACGACGGAGACGTATCAGCATCCCCAAGCTTAATTCATGCTCGTCCTCGTGTAGGTAAATGATAAAAAAGATAATTTTTGATGTCGAATGCTACCTAGCATAATATGGATCATGTAATCTAATCATGGCATGAATATTAAGACACGAGTGATTCAAAGCAATAGTCTATCATTTGACATTAAGACAATAATACTTCAAGCATACTAATAAAGGAATCATGTCTTTTCAAAATAACATGGCCAAGGAAAGTTATACCTACAAAATCATATGGTCTGGCTATGCTCCATCTTCACCACACAAAATATTCAAATCATGCACAACCCCGATGACAAGCCAAGCAATGGTTTCATACTTTTGACGTTCTCAAACCTTTTTAAATTTCATGCAATACATGAGCGTGAGCCATGGACATAGCACTATGGGTGGAATAGAATATGATGGTGGAGGTTGTGTGGAGAAGACAAAAAGGAGAAAGTCTCACATCGACGGGGCTAATCAACGGGCTATGGAGATGCCCATCAATTGATGTCAATGTGAGGAGTAGGGATTGCCATGCAACGGATGCACTAAGAGCTATAAGTGTATGAAAGTTCAAACTAGAAACTAAGTTGGTGTGCATCCAACTTGCTTGCTCATGAAGACCTCGAGCATTTGAGGAAGCCCATCATCAGAATATACAAGCCAAGTTCTATAATGAAAATTCCCACTAGTATATGAAAGTGATAACTCAAGACTCTCTCTATATGAAGAACATGGTGCTACTCTGAAGCACAAGTGTGGTAAAAGGATAGTAACATTGCCCCTTCTCTCTTTTTCTCTCATTTTTTTGTTTTTTGTTTTTTTGGGTGGGCTTCTTTGTTCTCTTTTTTTATTTGGGCTTCTTTGGCCTCTTTTATTTTGATAACCTCACATGGGACAATGTTCTAATAATGATGATCATCACACTTTTATTTACTTACAACTCAATATTACAACTCGATACTAGAACAAAGATATGACTCTATATGAATGCCTCCGGCGGTGTACCAGGATGTGCAATGATCTAGTGTAGCAATGATATAAAAAAACGGACAAGCCATGAAAACATCATGCTAGATATCTCACGATCATGCAAAGCAATATGACAATGATGCTCAAGTCATGTATATGAAGATGATGGAAGTTGCATGACTATATATCTCGGAATGGCTATGCAAATGCCATAATAGGTAGATATGGTGGCTGTTTTGAGGAAGATATAAGGAGGCTTATGTGTGATAGAGCGTATCGTATCACGGGGTTCAGATGCACCGGCGAAGTTTGCACCAACTCTCGAGGTGAGAAAGGGCAATGCACGGTACCAAAGAGGCTAGCAATGATGGAAGGGTGAGAGTGTGTATAATCCATGGACTCAACATTAGTCATAAAGAACTCACATACTTATTGAAAAAATCTATTAGTCATCGAAACCAAGTACTACGCGCATGCTCCTAGGGGGATAGATTATTAGGAAAAGACCGTCGCTCATCCCCGACCGCCACTCATAAGGAAGACAATCAATAAATACCTCATGCTCCGACTTCATTACATAATGGTTCACCATACGTGCATGCTACGGGAATCAAAAACTTCAACACAAGTATTTCTATAATCCACAACTACCCACTAGCATGACTCTAGTATCACCATCTTTATATCGCAAAACTATTGCAAGGAATCAAACATATCATACTCAGTGATCTACAAGTTTTATGTAGGATTTTATGACTAACCATGTGAATGACCAGTTCCTGTCATCTCTCTAAATAGATATAAGTGAAGAAAGAGAGTTTAATCCTTTCTACAAAATATATACCCACGCTCTAACAAATATAAGTGAAGCAAAAGAGCATTCTACAAATGGCGGTTTTCTATGTGAAGAGAAACATGCAATCCAAACTTCAAAAGATATAAGTGAAGCACATGAAGCATTCTATAAATCCATACTCAAAAAAATATAAGTGAAGTGCACTAAGCATTCTATAAATCAACCAAGGACTATCTCATACCAGCATGGTTCATAAAAGAAAAGTGAAAACTAGATGCAAAAAGACGCTCCAAGATTTGCACATATCGCATGAACGAAACGAATCCGAAAACATACTGATACTTGTTGAAGAAAGATGGGATGCCTTCCGGGGCATCCCCAATCTTAGACTCTGGAGTCTCCATGAACATTTACTTGGGGTTCCTTGGGCATCCCCAAGCTTGAGCTCTTGCCTCTCCTCCTTTTCCTCACATCGAGACCTCCTCGATCTTCGAACACTTCATCCACACAAAACTCAACAGAAAACTCGGTAAGATCCGTTAGTATAATAAAGCAAATCACTACTCTAATACTGTTGCAAACCAATTCATATTTTGTTTTTGCACTGTAGCTACTGTAATGTAACTTTTGCATGGCTTAATCCACCGATAGAAATCGATAGCTTCATCAAAACAAGCAAACAATGCATCAAAAACAGAATCTGTCTTAAACAAGACAGTCTGTAGTAATCTGAACATTCACCATACCTATGTTACTCAAACAATTCTGCAAAATTAGGAAAAATAAAAAAATTGTATGGAAAGACATTGCAAAAAAAATCAGAACCGTTTGACGTTGCATTAAAAAAATGTAAAATCACGCACTACAGCCAAAGTTTCTGTTCTGCACCGCACAAACCAACAAGCAATGTAAACATCCTAAAGGAAAATATTGGAACATTATTTTTATAATACGATGGAATTGTACAAGGGTATAATTATTTTTGTTGAAAAGTTTCTATAATCAAGGTTCACAAAGTTTCCATGAGCATGAACAAAGTTCAAGGAGCTCCCCCACTTCAACAATGCATGTCTCTCTCACTTTCACTTTCCTTTTTGAAAAGTTTTGGGTTCCCCTCTTTTTTTAAAACTATATAAAAGCACTCAACAGAAATAAATGACTCTCTAAAACTTCCGGGTTGTCTCCCTGGCAGCGCTTTCTTTAAAGCCATTAAGCTAGGAATATGGTGCTCAAGTAATGTATCCACCCGGATCCCAAGGTATATCAAAGCCAATTTTAATTAACAATGATTTGTGATTTAGTAGTGAGCACAAAGTAACATATATCATGCAACAACGAAGTCTAACTCTCTTCCTATGTATCAGCATGTCATAAAAGAACAATTCATGCACACCTAGTAAAGGCCAATGCATAGTATGAAGAGTTTATTGCAATTTTATCATATTGGAAACATGGAGAGGCGGAGATGTAGTTCCTCTCTAATAATAATTGCAAGTAGGAGCAGAAAGCACATGCATATTATATCTATCAAAATCATCATGTGTAGTAGTGAAATGCAACCCATCAATATAGTCCTTAATAAGGGCAAACTTCTCTGATATAGTGTAGTCGGGAGAATTCAAATATATAATAGGACTATCATGCGTGGGTGCAATAGCAACAATTTCATGTTTAACATAAGGAACTATAGCAAGTTCATCTCCATAAGCATAATTCATATCGGCATCTTGGCCACAAGCATAACAAGCATCATCAAAAAGGGATATTTGAAAAGAATCAATGGGATCATAACAATCATCATAGCAATCATCCTTCGGTAAGCACGAAGGGAAATTAAACAATGTATGAGTTGAAGAGTTACTCTCATTAGAAGGTGGGCACAGGTGATCAATCCACTCTTCCTCCTTTTGTTCTTCGCTCTCCTCCTCATCTTTTTCATCCAATGAGCTCACAATGTCATTAATTTCTTCTTCCATAGACTCTTGCAAAATATTAGTCTCTTTTGGAAAGCGGAGACTCTCTCAATAAAATCATCAATATCGGAATTGAATTCATAATTCTCATAGCAATATTTAAGTATAGCAAAATTTTCAGGTCTATAAACTGAATCATCAAAATCTTCAAACTCTTTAAACAAAGATTCAATTTCATAAGCTCCCATAAAAGCAACAAACTCTTCTATTCGTTCCACATCATAGTAATCATATATACCATTAGCATAAGAAGCCAAGGTTTTATCATCATTAAATTTGCATGAAAAGGGAAGGTGTGGAGCCTTCATCCTAGAGCAACAAGTATAATCATATCTCAAGCAAAGTTGCCGAGCATACCAATGCAACATATGAATTTGATCCCATAATAGTTTCCCTTTTTGAGTCAAGCGATAATCCCTAAAGTATTCATGTTGATCCAATGTGTCTCCCATTATATAATTGAATGGGGTTTTCTCAGGATTATCAAAGTAGTACATAATATCTTTCACATAATAAGCATCGAGGGTTTTAGGAGGTTCCCCATCTCCATGAGTAGCAAGTACCACTAATTTTTTTGGTGTTTCGTGTTCCATATCCATAAGTAAAGATAGAGAACAACTTAGAACAGGAAATAAAAAAAATACTTAGTGATAAAGCAAACAAGCACACACGAGAATATTCACCCCACGCTATTACTCCCCGGCAACGGCGCCAAAAAAAGGTCTTGATAACCCACAGGTATAGGGGATAAATTGTAGCCTCTTTCGATAAGGAAGAGTGTCGAACCCAACGAGGAGTTAATGGTAGAACAAATATTCCCTCAAGTTCTATGGACCACCGATACAACTCTATGCACGCTTAACGTTCGCTTTACCTAGAACAAGTATGAAACTAGAAGTACTTTGTAGGTGCTGTTGGATAGGTTTGCAAGATAATAAAGAGCGTGTAAATAAAAAGTAGGGGCTTTTTAGATGAAGACACAACTAAGTTAGTTTTAGTAGAGAGCTTGTTGTCACACAAGAAAGTTATTTGTCCCTAGCTAGGCAATCGATAACTAGACTGGTAATCATTATTGCAATTTTATTTGAGGGAGAGGCGTAAGCTAACATACTTTCTCTTCTTGGATCATATGCACTTCTGATTGGAACTCTAGAAAGCATCCGCAACTACTAAAGATCATTAAGGTAAAACCCAACCATAGCATTAAAGTATCAAGTCCTCTTTATCCCATACGCAAACAACCTACTTATGCGGGTCTGTGCTTCTGTCACTCACGCCACCCACCATAAGCAAATCATGAACATATTGTGAACCCTGCAGCGGGGATCCCTCATGCTTGCGCGACATGGAGAGAACCATAAGAAAACACCAATAATAAAACATGCAACTCAAACCAATCACGATCATCAATTAACCCATAGGACAAAACGAATCTACTCAAACATCATAGGATAGCCATACATCATTGGGAAGTAATATATAGCATTGAGCACCATGTTTAAGTAGAGATTACAGCTGGTAAAAGAGGGGTTACACCGCTGCATAGAGGGGGGAAGAGTTGGTGATGACGGCGGCGAAGTTGTTGGTGTAGATTGCGGTGATGATGATGGCCCCGGCGGCGTTCCGGCGGGAAAGAGGGGGAGAGAGCCCCCCTTCTTCTTCTTCTTCCTTGACCTTCCCACTAGATGGGAGAAGGGTTTCCCCTATGGTCCATGGCCTCCGTGGCATGGGAGGGGCGAGAGCCCCTCTGAGATTGGATCTGTCTCTCTGTCTCTCTCTGTTTCTGCGTTCCCTGATTCTGCCCTTTCACCGTTTCTTAAATTCCCGGAGATCCGTAACTCCGATTGGGCTGAATTTTGGACACGATCTCTATCCGGATATTAGCTTTGTTGTCGAGAAAGAAGGGCACCAACCGCCTTACTGGGTGGCTACAAGGGCCCAGGGTGTGCCTGACCCCCTGGGCGCGCCCCCTGCCTCGTGGGCCCCTTGAGCATCGTCTCGCGTTGATTCTTCTTCCCAAAAATCACATATATTCCAAAAAAAATATTCATCGGTTTTTATCCCGTTTGGACTCCGTTTGATATGGATTTTCTGCGAAACAAAAAACATGCAACAAACAGGAACTGGCACTGGGCACTGGATCACTATGTTAGTCCAATAATAGTATAAAAAGTTGCCAAAAGTATATGAAAGTTGTAGAATATTGGGATGGAACAATCAAAAATTATAGATACGACGAAGACATATCAGGGGTTAGGCGCGTCCCCCACCCTCGTGGACAGGGTGTGGCCCCCCTGGCCTTGATTCTTTCGCCAGTATTTTTTTATATATTCCAAAAATAATCTCCGTTGATTTTCAAGTCATTCCAAGAACTTTTATTTCTTCACAAAAATAACACCATGGCAATTCTGCTGAAAACAATGTCAGTCCGGGTTAGTTTCATTCAAATCATGCAAGTTAGAGTCCAAAACAAGGGCAAAAGTGTTTGGAAAAGTAGATACATTGGAGACGTATCAACTCCGCCAAGCTTAAACCTTTGCTTGTCCTCAAGAAATTCAATTGACAAACTGAAAGTGATAAAGAAAAACTTGTACGGACTCTGTTTGCTCTTGTTGTTGTAAATATGTAAAGCCAACATTCAAGTTTTCAGCAAAGATTATGAACTAACCATATTCAAAATAACATTTAGGTCTCATGTTTACTCATATCAATGACATAATCAACTAGCGAGCAACAATAATAAATCTCGGATGACAACACTTTCTCAAAACAATCATAATATGATATAACAAGATGGTATCTTGCTAGCCCTTTCTGAGATCGCAGAACATAAATGCAGAGCACCCCTGAAGATCAAGGGCTGACTGGAAATTGTAATTTATGGTAAAATAGATCCAGTCAAGTCATACTCAATGTAAACTAACAATAATACATGCAAATGACAGTGGTGCTCTCCAACTGGTGCTTTTTAATAAGAGGATGATGACTCGGCACAAAAGTAAATGGATAGGCCCTTCGCAAAGGGAAGCAGGGATTTGTAGAGGTGCCAAAGCTCGATTTTGAAATAGAGATGAATAATATTTTGATCGGTATACTTTCATTGTCAACATAACAACCGAGAGATCTCGATATCTTCCATGCTACACACATTATAGGCGGTTCCCAAGCAGAATGGTAAAGTTTATACTCCCCCACCACCAACAAGCATCAATCCATGGCTTGCCCGAAACAACGGGTGCCTCCAACTAACAACAATCCTGGGGGAGTTTTGTTTGCAATTATTTTGATTTGATTTGAGCATGGAACTGGGCATCCCGGTGACCAGCCATTTTCTCGTGAGTGAGGAGCGGAGTCCACTCCTCTTGAGAATAACACACCTAGCATGGAAGATACAGACAGCCCTAGTTGATACATGAGCTATTCAAGCATACAAAACAAAATGTTTATTTGAAGGTTTAGAGTTTGGCACATACAAATTTACTTGGAATGGCAGGTAGATACCGCATATAGGAAGGTATGATGGACTCATATGGAACAACTTTTGGTGTTTATGGAGTTGGATGCACAAGCAGTATTCCCGCTTAGTACAAGTGAAGGCTATAAAGAGACTGGGAAGCGACCAGCTAGAGAGTGACAACAGTCATGAACATGCATTAAAAGTAATCAACACTGAATGCAAGCATGAGTAGGATACAATTCACCATGAACATAAATATCGTGAAGGCTATGTTGATTTTGTTTCAACTACATGCGTGAACATGTGCCATGTCAAGACACTCGAATCGTTCAAAGGAGGATACCACCCTATCATACCACATCACAACCATTTTAATAGCATGTTGGCACGCAAGGTAAACCATTATAAACTCCTAGCAAATTAAGCATGGCATAAGCAACTATAATCTCTAATTGTCATTGCAAACATGTTTCATTCATAATAGGCTGAATCAGGAACGATGAACTAATCATATTTACAAAAACAAGAGAGGTCGAGTTCATACCAGCTTTTCTCATCTCAATTAGTTCATCATATATCGTCATTATTGCCTTTCACTTGCACAACCGAATAGTGTGGATAATAATAATAGTGCACGTGCATTGGACTAAGATGGAATTTGCAAGCATTCAATTCATGGGAGAAGACAAGGTAATATGGGCTCTCTGTTAGATGAACAATAATGCATATGAGAGCCACTCAACATTTTCATCGTGGTCTTCTCCTCTCGACCCCCTAGGAAAAGAAAGGAAATAAAACTATTTACACGGGAAAGCTCCCAACAAGCAAAAGAAGAACGCGAAATCTTTTGGGTTTTATTTTCAATTAATACTACTACAAGCATGGAAAGTAAACTAGCTAAAAGCTACAACTAATTTTTTTGTTTTTATTAAGGTTTTTCAAACGCACAAGAAGAAAGCTTAAAAAGAAAATAAACTAGCATGGATGATACAATGAAAAAGTATGAGCACCTGAAAGCACAAGTGCTCCCTGGGTGATTTTGAAATTAATGACAACATATCTCTTGTTGGACTAATACTTTTACCTAGTATGTTTCAAACAAGTTCAACAAATTAAGTGGCATGGACTAAAGGATGTGGAACCCCTTCAAGATGCTAAGGACAAAGGATTAGCTCAAGCTTCAAGATCAAGACTCTACATTTTCTATTTTAGTGATCCAAGATCACATTGAGTCTATAGGAAAAGCCAATACTATCAAGAGGGGATGAGGTGTTGCATAATGGCTTGCTTGCTCAAAGTGCTTAGTGATATGCTCCAAAACCCTCAACTACCTTCCCACATCCACATATGACCTAAACCAAAAGTCAAACTCGGCCCTACCGATTCTTCTATCCGGCGCCACCGAGTTCAGATGTCATAGCCACTGCCACAAACCATAGGCAAATCGGTTTCACTGATAGGGATCTCGGTCTCACCGAGATGGGATTGTAATCTCTCTGTGTATGTCCATTACCAAAATCGGTCCCACCGAGATTGAGCAATCGGTACTACCGAGATTACAATGCAAACTTTCTGGTTAGCTTATTACCAAAATCGGTCCCACCGAGTTTGTGTAATTGGTCTAACCGAGTTTGCCTGACCAACTCTCTGGTTAGCTTATTACCAAAATCGGTCCCACCAAGTTTGTGTAATCGGTCTCACCGAGATTACGTTATGCCCTAACCCTAACCATATCGGTCCTACCGAGTTGCATCTCAGTCCCACCGAAAATCCTAACGGTCACTAGGTTTGCTAAATTGGTCTGAGGGAGTCCTGGATTAGGGGGTCTCCGGACAGCCAGACTATCTCCATTGGCCAGACTGTTAGATTATGAAGATACAAGATTGAAGACTTCGTCTCGTGTCCGGATGGGACTCTACTTGGCGTGGAAGGCAAGCTAGGAAATACGGATATGAATATCTCCTCCTTTGTAACCGACCTTGTGTAACCCTAACCCTCTCTGGTGTCTATATAAACCGAAGGGTTTTAGTCTGTAGGACAACAACCACAACATACAATCATACCATAGGCTAGCTTCTAGGGTTTAGCCTCTCTGATCTCGTGGTAGATCTACTCTTGTACTACCCATATCATCAATATCAATCAAGCATGACGTAGGGTTTTACCTCCATCAAGAGGGCCCGAACCTGGGTAAAACATCGTGTCCCCTACCTCCTGTTACATCCGGCCTAGACGCACAGTTCGGGACCCCCTACCCGAGATCCGCCGGTTTTGACACCGACATTGGTGCTTTCATTGAGAGTTCCTCTGTGTCGTCGCTGTTAGGCTTGATGGCTCCTACTATCATCGATAGCGATGCGGTCCAGGGTGAGACTTTTCTCCCCGGACAGATCTTCGTATTCGGCGGCTTTGCACTGCGGGCTAATTTGCTTGGCCATCTGGAGCAGATTGAAAGCTACGCCCCTGGCCATCAGGTCAGATTTGGAAGTTTGAACTACACGGCCGACATCCGCGGAGACTTGATCTTCGATGGATTCGAGCCACAGCTGGGCGCGCCTCACTGTCGCGATGGGTATGACCTAGCTCTGCCGCCGAACAGTACCCCAGAGGCTGCGCCCGCATCAGCTCCGACCCTCAGCTCGGAGCCAACTGCGCCAGTCGAGGACGGGTGGTTAGACACCGCCTCAGGGGCTGCAGTCTCACCGACGATCAAGCCGAACACCAGCCTAACCCTCTGCGCAGCCCGTGACTCCAAGGTGTCAGACTCTTTTCCGGACTCCGAACCACCCGCGCCCCTGCCAATCGAATCCGATTGGGCGCCGATCATGGAATTCACCGCCGCGGATATCTTTCAGCACTCGCCCTTCGGCGACATTCTGAATTCACTAAGGTCTCTCTCTTTGTCAGGAGAGCCCTGGCTAGATTATGGCCAACAGGATTGGGATGCGGACGACAAAGAAATTCGACGCCCACCCACCACCCACTTCGTAGCCACTTTCGATGATTTAACCAACATGCTCGACTTCGACTCCGAAGACATCGACGGTATGGACGACGATGTAGGAGACGAACATGAACCAGCACCTATAGGGCACTGGAAAGCCACCTCGTCATATGACATATACATGGTGGATACACCCAAAGAAGGCAATGGCGACGGGATAGCGGAGGATGACCCCTCCAAGAAGCAACCCAAACGCCGACGTCAGCGGCGCCGCTCTAAGTCCTGCCAAAGAAAAAGTGGTGATACCGGCACAGGAGATAATAACACTCCATATAGTGCCGAAGACAACAACAAACCCCTCCAGCAAGATTTAGAGCAGGAGGATGGAGGAGCCAGCTCTCCTGAGAGAGCGACAGACGGAGAGGAGGAGGATGACAATCACATGCCCCCCTCCGAAGACGAGGCAAGCCTTGGCGACGATGAATTCGCCGTACCAGAGGATCCTGTTGAACAAGAGCGCTTCAAGCGCCGGCTTATGGCCACGGCAAATAGCTTGAAGAAAAAGCAGCAGCAGCTTCAAGCTGATCAAGATCTGCTAGCTGACAAATGGACTAAAGTCCTCACGGCCGAGGAATATAAACTCGAGCGCCCCTCCAAGAGTTACCCAAGGCGCAGGTTACTACCCTGACTGGAGGAAGAAGCGTATGATACGGCTGACCGGCCACCTTGTGGCCGCGATAGAGAGGCATTCCAGCCAAAAGCTCAGCCTCCACCCCAACGCCATTCAAATAAAAAGGCATGGGGAGATACGCCAGACCTACGAGACATATAGGAGGACAAGGCAAAGCATTCAAGATCGATCTACGGATCACGAGGGCGCACCACTCTGCGAGACGACAAACATCACGCCAGATACAGTAAAAGCAAATCCGGCCGGGCCGAACACAGCGGGCAAGACCCATTTGAGCTGCGTCGGCGATATAGCCCAATACAGAGGCACTGCACACCCCTTATGCTTCACAGACAAAGTAATGGAACATCAATTCCCAGAAGGTTTCAAACCTGTAAATATTGAATCATACGATGGCACAACAGATCCTGCAGTATGGATTGAGGACTTCCTCCTCCACATCCACATGGCCCGTGGCGATGACTTACACGCCATCAAATACCTCCCACTAAAGCTCAAAGGACCAGCGCGACATTGGCTTAACAGCTTGCCAGCGGACTCCATTAGCTGTTGGGAAGATCTGGAAGCCGCATTCCTCAACAACTTTTAGGGCACTTATGTGTGACCACCAAACGCCGATGATTTGAGCCACATAATTCAGCAGCTAGAAGAGTCGGCCAGGCAATTCTGGAGTCGGTTCCTTACAAAGAAAAATCAAATCGTCGACTGTCCGGATGCGGAGGCCTTAGAGGCTTTCAAGCACAACATCCGAGACGAGTGGCTAGCCCGGCACCTTGGTAAGGAAAAGTCGAAATCTATGGCAGCTCTCACGACGCTCATGACCCGCTTTTGTACATTAGGCATCAAGATCTACAGAGATAGATCAAGACGCCTCATAGGTCTTTCACAAAGCACATACCTTGATAAGATATTGAAGAAGTTCAATATGGATCAGTCTAAGAAGGGGTTCTTGCCTGTGTTGCAAGGTGTGAAATTGAGCTCAGCTCAATGTCCGACCACGGCAGAAGATATAGAAGAGATGAGTGCCATCCCCTATGCCTCAGCCATAGGTTCTATTATGTATGCCATGCTGTGTACCAGACCTGATGTAAACCTTGCCGTAAGTTTGGTAGGAAGGTACCAAAGTAATCCCGGCAAGGAACACTGGACAGCAGTCAAGAATATCCTAAAGTACCTGAAAAGGACTAAGGAAATGTTTCTCGTTTATGGAGGTGACGAAGAGCTCGTCGTAAAGGGTTATGTCGACGGTAGCTTCAACACAGATCTGGATGACTCTAAGTCACAAACCGGATACGTGTATATTTTGAATGGTGGGGCAGTAAGCTGGTGCAGTTGCAAGCAGAGCGTCGTGGCGGGATCTACATGTGAAGCGGAGTACATGGCAGCCTCGGAGGCAGCGCATGAAGCAATTTGGATGAAGGAGTTCATCACCGACCTAGGAGTCATACCCAATGCGTCGAGGCCAATCAAACTCTTCTGTGACAACACTGGAGCTATTGCTCTTGCCAAGGAGCCTAGGTTTCACAAGAAGACAAGGCACATCAAGCGTCGCTTCAACTCCATTCGTGAAAATGTTCAAGATGGAGACATAGATATTTGTAAAGTACACACGGACCTGAATGTAGCAGATCCGTTGACTAAACCTCTCCCTAGAGCAAAACATGATCAACACCAGAATTCCATGGGTGTTCGATTCATCACAATGTAACTAGATTATTGACTCTAGTGCAAGTGGGAGACTGTTGGAAATATGCCCTAGAGGCAATAATAAAAGCATTATTATTATATTTCCTTGTTCATGATAATTGTCTTTATTCATGCTATAATTGTGTTATCCGGAAATCGTAATACATGTGTGAATAATAGACACCAACATGTCCCTAGTAAGCCTCTAGTTGACTAGCTCGTTGATCAACAGATAGTCATGGTTTCCTGACTATGGACATTGGATGTCATTGATAACGGGATCACATCATTAGGAGAATGATGTGATGGACAAGACCCAATCCTAAACATAGCACAAGATCGTATAGTTCGTTTGCTAGAGTTTTCCAATGTCAAGTATCTTTTCCTTAGACCATGAGATCGTGTAACTCCCGGATACCGTAGGAGTGCTTTGGGTGTACCAAACGTCACAACGTAACTGGGTGACTATAAAGGTATACTACGGGTATCTCCGAAAGTGTCTGTTGGGTTGACATGGATCAAGACTGGGATTTGTCACTCCGTATGACGGAGAGGTATCACTGGGCCCACTCGGTAATGCATCATCATAATGAGCTCAAAGTGACCAAGTGTCTGGTCACGGGATCATGCATTACGGTATGAGTAAAGTGACTTGCCGGTAACGAGATTGAACGAGGTATTGGGATACCGACGGTCGAATCTCGGGCAAGTAACATACCGATTGACAAAGGGAATTGTATACGGGGTTGCTTGAATCCTAGACATCGTGGTTCATCCGATGAGATCATCGAGTAGCATGTGGGAGCCAACATGGGTATCCAGATCCGGCTGTTGGTTATTGACCGGAGAGCAATCTCGGTCATATCTACATGTCTCCCGAACCCGTAGGATCTACACACTTAAGGTTCGGTGACGCTAGGGTTGTAGGGATATGTATATGCAGTAACCCGAATGTTGTTCGGAGTCCCGGATGAGATCCCGGCCGTCACGAGGAGTTCCGGAATGGTCCGGAGGTAAAGATTTATATATGGGAAGTCCTGTTTCGGCCATCGGGACAAGTTTCGGGGTCATCGGTATTGTACCGGGACCACCGGAAGGGTCCCGGTGGTCCACCGAGTGGGGCCACCTGTCCCGGGGGGCCACATGGGCTGTAGGGGGTGCGCCTTGGCCTACATGGTCCAAGGGCACCAGCCCCAAGAGGCCCATGCGCCTAGGGTTTCAAGGAGGAAGAGTCATAGGAGGGGAAGGCACCTCCTAGGTGCCTTGGGGAGGAGGGATTCCTCCCCTTGGCCGCACCACCCTAGGAGATTAGATCTCCTAGGGCCGGCGCCCCCCCTGGCCCTCCTATATATAGTGGGGATATGGAGGACTTCTTACCTTGATCTTTGGTGCCTCCCTCTCCCTCTCCAACACCTCCTCCTCCTTCATAGTGCTTGGCGTAGCCCTGCCGGAGTACTGCAGCTCCATCACCACCATGCCGTCGTGCTGCTGCTGGAGCCATCTTCCTCAACCTCACCTTCCCCCTTGCTGGATCAAGAAGAAGGGGACGTCGCTGCTCCGTACGTGTGTTGAACGCAGAGGTGCCGTCCGTTCGGTGCTAGGATCTTCGGTGATTCGAATCTCACGTCGAGTACGACTCCCTCATCCCCGTTCTTTGAACGCTTCCGCTCGCGATCTACAAGGTACATAGATGCATCCAATCACTAGTTGCTAGATGAACTCATAGATGGATCTTGGTGAAACCGTAGGAAAATTTTTGTTTTCTGCAATGTTCCCTAACAGTGGCATCATGAGCTAGGTCTTTGCGTAGTTCTCTATGCACGAGTAGAACACAATTTGTTGTGGGTGTTGATGTTGTCAACTTTCTTGCCGCTACTAGTCTTATCTTGCTTCAACGGTATTGTGGGATGAAGCGGCCCGGACCAACCTTACACGTACGCTTACGTGAGACCGGTTCCACCGACTAACATGCACAAATTGCATAAGGTGGCTGGCGGGTGTCTGTCTCTCCTACTTTAGTTGGAGCAGATTCGATGAAAAAGCGTCCTTGTGAAGGGTAAATAGAAGTTGACAAATCACATTGTGGCTTTCACGTAGGTAAGAAAATGTTCTTGCTAGAACCCTATTTTAGCCACGTAAAACTTGCAACAACAAATTAGAGGACGTCTAACTTGTTTTTGCAGCAAGTGCTTTGTGATATGATATGGCCAAAGTTGTGATGAATGATGAATGATCTATATGTGATGTATGAGATGTTCATGCTATTGTAATAGGAATCACGACTTGCATGTCGATGAGTATGACAACCGGCAGGAGCCATAGGAGTTGTCTATATTTTTGTATGACCTGCGTGTCATTGAGAAACGCCATGTAAATTACTTTACTTTATTGCTAAACGCGTTAGCCATAGTAGTAGAAGTTATAGTTGGGGAACAACTTCATGGAGACACAATGATGGAGATCATGATGATGGAGATCATGGTGTCATGCCGGTGACAAGATGATCATGGAGCCCCAAGATGGAGATCAAAGGAGCTATGTGATATTGGCCATATCATGTCACTGTTATTATTTGATTGCATGTGATGTTTATCATGTTTTTCATCTTGTTTGCTTAGAACGATGGTAGTAAATAAGATGATCCCTCATAATAATTTCAAGAAAGTGTTCCCCCTAACTGTGCACCGTTGTGACAGTTCGTTGTTTCGAAGCACCACGTGATGATCGGGTGTGATAGATTCTAACATTCACATACAACGGGTGTAAGACAGATTTACACATGCAAAACACTTAGGTTGACTTGACGAGCCTAGCATGTGTACAGACATGGCCTCGGAACACAGAAGACCGAAAGGTCGAGCATGAGTCGTATAGAAGATACGATCAACATGAAGATGTTCACCGACGTTGACTAGTCCGTCTCACGTGATGATCGGACACGGCCTAGTTAACTCGGATCATGTTATACTTAGATGACAGGAGGGATGTCTATCTAAGTGGGAGTTCATTGAATAATTTGATTAGATGAACTTAATTATCATGAACTTAGTCTAAAATATTTACAATATGTCTTGTAGATCAAATGGCCAACGTAGTCCTCAACTTCAACGCGTTCCTAGAGAAAACCAAGCTGAAAGACGATGGAAGCAACTACACGGACTGGGTCCGGAACCTGAGGATTATCCTCATAGCTGCCAAGAAAGATTATGTCCTACAAGCACCGCTAGGTGACGCACCTGTTCTCCCTGCAGAACAAGACGTTATGAACGCTTGGCAGGCATGTACCGATGACTACTCCCTCGTTCAGTGCGGCATGCTTTAAGCTGGGGCTCCAAAAGCATTTTGAGAGACACGGAGCATATGAGATGTTCGAAGAGCTGAAAATGGTTTTCCAAGCTCATGCCCGGGTCGAGAGATATCAAGTCTCCGACAAGTTCTTCAGCTGTAAGATGGAGGAAAACAGTTCTGTCAGTGAGCACATAGTCACTATGTTTGGGTTACATAACCGCTTGACTCAGCTGGGAGTTAATCTCCCGGATGACGCGGTCATTGACAGAATCCTTCAGTCGCTTCCACCGAGCTACAAGAGCTTTGTGATGAACTTCAATATGCAGGGGATGGAAAAGACCATTCCTGAAGTATTTGCTATGCTGAAATCAGCAGAGGTAGAAGTCAAGAAGGAACATCAAGTGTTGATGGTCAATAAAACCACTAAGTTCAAGAAGGGAAAGGGTAAAAAGAACTTCAAGAAGGACGGCAAGGGAGTTGCCGCGCCCGGCAAGCAAGCTGCCGGGAAGAAGCCAAAGAATGGACCCAAGCCCGAGACTGAGTGCTTTTATTGCAAGGAAAGTGGTCACTGGAAGCAGAACTGCCCCAAATACTTAGCGGACAAGAAGGCTGGCAAAACGAAAGGTATATGTGATATACATGTAATTGATGTGTACCTTACCAGTACTCGTAGTAGCTCCTGGGTATTTGATACCGGTGCAGTTGCTCACATTTGTAACTCAAAGCAGGAGCTACGGAATAAGCGGAGACTGGCGAAGGACGAGGTGACGATGCGCGTCAGGAATGGTTCCAAGGTCGATGTGATTGCCGTCGGCACGCTACCTCTACATTTACCTACGGGATTAGTTTTGAACCTCAATAATTGTTATTCAGTGCCAAGTTTGAGCATGAACATTGTATCAGGATCTCGTTTAATACGAGATGGCTACTCATTTAAATCCGAGAATAATGGTTGTTCTATTTATATGAGAGATATGTTTTATGGTCATGCTCCGATGGTGAATGGTTTATTCTTAATGAATCTCGAGCGTAATGCTACACATATTCATAGTGTGAGTACCAAAAGATGTAAGGTTGATAATGATAGTCCCACGTACTTGTGGCACTGCCGCCTTGGTCACATAGGTGTCAAACGCATGAAGAAGCTCCATGCCGATGGACTTTTAGAGTCTCTTGATTACGAATCATTTGACACATGCGAACCATGCCTCATGGGTAAAATGACCAAGACTCCGTTCTCAGGAACAATGGAGCGAGCAACCAACTTATTGGAAATCAGACATACTGATGTGTGCGGTCCAATTAGTGTTGAGGCTCGCGGTGGCTATCATTATGTTCTCACCCTCACTGATGACTTGAGTAGATATGGGTATGTCTACTTAATGAAACACAAGTCTGAGACCTTTGAAAAGTTCAAGGAATTTCAGAGTGAGGTTGAGAATCAACGTGACAGGAAAATCAAGTTCCTGCGATCAGATCGTGGAGGAGAATACTTGAGTCATGAGTTTGGCACACACTTAAGAAAATGTGGAATAGTTTCACAACTCACGCCGCCTGGAACACCTCAGCGTAATGGTGTGTCCGAACGTCGTAATCGCACTCTATTAGATATGGTACGATCTATGATGTCTCTTGCCGATTTACCATTATCTTTTGGGGGGTATGCTTTAGAGACTGCCGCATTCACTTTAAATAGGGCTCCGTCGAAATCCGTTGAGACGACACCGTTTGAATTATGGTTTGGGAAGAAACCTAAGCTGTCATTTCTAAAAGTTTGGGGATGCGATGCTTATGTCAGGAAACTTCAACCTGAAAAGCTCGAACCCAAGTCGGAAAAATGCGTCTTCATAGGATACCCTAAAGAAACTATTGGGTTACCTTCTACCTCAGATCCGAAGGCAAGATCTTTGTTGCCAAGAATGGGTCCTTTCTAGAGAAAGAGTTTCTCTCGAAAGAAGTAAATGGGAGGAAAGTAGAACTTGATGAGGTATTACCTCTTGAACCAGAAAATGGTGCAACTCAAGAAAATGTTCCTGAGGTGCCTGCACCGACTAGAGAGGAAGTTAATGATGATGATCAAGATACTTCTGATCAAGCTCCTACTGAAATTCGAAGGTCCACAAGGACACGTTCCGCACCAGAGTGGTACGGCAACCCTGTCTTGGAAATCATGTTGTTAGACAATGGTGAACCTTCGAACTATGATGAAGCGATGGCAGGCCCGAATTCCGACAAATGGCTAGAAGCCATGAAATCCGAGATAGGATCCATGTATGAAAACGAAGTATGGACTTTGACTGACTTGCCCGTTGAGCGGCAAGCCATAGAAAATAGATGGATCTTTAAGAAGAAGACAGACGCGGATGGTAATGTGACCATATATAAAGCTCGGCTTGTCACTAAGGGTTATCGACAAGTTCAAGGGGTTGACTACGATGAGACTTTCTCACCGGTAGCGAAGCTGAAGTCCGTCTGAATCATGTTAGCAATTGCCGCATTTTATGATTATGAAATATGGCAGATGGACGTCAAAACGGCATTCCTTAATGGTTTCCTTAAGGAAGAATTGTATATGATGCAGCCGGAAGGTTTTGTCGATCCTAAGAATGCTGACAAGGTGTGCAAGCTCCAACACTCGAATTATGGGCTGGTGCAAGCATCTCGGAGTTGGAACATTCGCTTTGATGAGATGATCAAAGCATTTGGGTTTACGCAGACTTATGGAGAAGCCTGTGTTTACAAGAAAGTGAGTGGGAGCTCTGTAGCATTTCTCATATTATATGTAGATGACATACTTTTGATGGGAAATGATATAGAACTCTTGGACAACATCAAGGCCTACTTGAATAAAAGTTTTTCAATGAAGGACCTTGGAGAAGCTGCTTATATATTAGGCATCAAGATCTACAGAGATAGATCAAGACGCCTCATAGGTCTTTCACAAAGCACATACCTTGATAAGATATTGAAGAAGTTCAATATGGATCAGTCTAAGAAGGGGTTCTTGCCTGTGATGCAAGGTGTGAAATTGAGCTCAGCTCAATGTCCGACCACGGCAGAAGATATAGAAGAGATGAGTGTCATCCCCTATGCCTCAGCCATAGGTTCTATTATGTATGCCATGTTGTGTACCAGACCTGATGTAAACCTTGCCGTAAGTTTGGTAGGAAGGTACCAAAGTAATCCCGGCAAGGAACACTGGACAGCAGTCAAGAATATCCTAAAGTACCTGAAAAGGACTAAGGAAATGTTTCTCGTTTATGGAGGTGACGAAGAGCTCGTCGTAAAGGGTTACATCGACGGTAGCTTCAACACAGATCTGGATGACTCTAAGTCACAATCCGGATACGTGTATATTTTGAATGGTGGGGCAGTAAGCTGGTGCAGTTGCAAGCAGAGCGTCGTGGCGGGATCTACATGTGAAGTGGAGTACATGGCAGCCTCGGAGGCAGCGCATGAAGCAATTTGGATGAAGGATTTCATCACTGACCTAGGAGTCATACCCAATGCGTCGGGGCCAATCAAACTCTTCTATGACAACACTGGAGCTATTGCTCTTGCCAAGGAGCCCAGGTTTCACAAGAAGACAAGGCACATCAAGCGTTGCTTCAACTCCATTCGTGAAAATGTTCAAGATGGAGACATAGATATTTGTAAAGTACACACGGACCTGAATGTAGCAAATCCGTTGACTAAACCTCTCCCTAGAGCAAAACATGATCAACACCAGAATTCCATGGGTGTTCGATTCATCACAATGTAACTAGATTATTGACTCTAGTGCAAGTGGGAGACTGTTGGAAATATGCCCTAGAGGCAATAATAAAAGCATTATTATTATATTTCCTTGTTCATGATAATTGTCTTATTCATGCTATAATTGTGTTATCCGGAAATCGTAATACATGTGTGAATAATAGACACCAACATGTCCCTAGTAAGCCTCTAGTTGACTAGCTCGTTGATCAACAGATAGTCATGGTTTCCTGACTATGGACATTGGATGTCATTGATAACGGGATCACATCATTAGGAGAATGATGTGATGGACAAGACCCAATCCTAAACATAGCACAAGATCGTATAGTTCGTTTGCTAGAGTTTTCCAATGTCAAGTATCTTTTCCTTAGACCATGAGATCGTGTAACTCCCGGATACCGTAGGAGTGCTTTGGGTGTACCAAACGTCACAACGTAACTGGGTGACTATAAAGGTATACTACGGGTATCTCCGAAAGTGTCTGTTGGGTTGACACGGATCAAGACTGGGATTTGTCACTCCGTATGACGGAGAGGTATCACTGGGCCCACTCGGTAATGCATCATCATAATGAGCTCCAAGTGACCAAGTGTCTGGTCACGGGATCATGCATTATGGTACGAGTAAAGTGACTTGCCGGTAACGAGATTGAACGAGGTATTGGGATACCGACGATCGAATCTCGGGCAAGTAACATACCGATTGACAAAGGGAATTGTATACGGGGTTGCTTGAATCCTCGACATCGTGGTTCATCCGATGAGATCATCGAGGAGCATGTGGGAGCCAACATGGGTATCCAGATCCCGCTGTTGGTTATTGACCGGAGAGCGATCTCGGTCATGTCTACATGTCTCCCGAACCCGTAGGGTCTACACACTTAAGGTTCAGTGACGCTAGGGTTGTAGGGATATGTATATGCAGTAACCCGAATGTTGTTCGGAGTCCCGGATGAGATCCCGGACGTCACGAGGAGTTCCGGAATGGTCCGGAGGTAAAGAATTATATATGGGAAGTGCCTGTTTCGGCCATCGGGACAAGTTTCGGGGTCACCGGTATTGTACCGGGACCATCGGAAGGGTCCCGAGGGTCCACCGGGTGGGGCCACCTGTCTCGGGGGGCCACATGGGCTGTAGGGGGTGCGCCTTGGCCTACATGGTCCAAGGGCACCAGCCCCAAGAGGCCCATGCGCCTAGGGTTTCAAGGAGGAAGAGTCCTAGGAGGGGAAGGCACCTCCTAGGTGCCTTGGGGAGGAGGGATTCCTCCCCTTGGCCGCACCACCCTAGGAGATTAGATCTCCTAGGGCCGGCGCCCCCCCTTGGCCCTCCTATATATAGTGGGGATATGGAGGACTTCTTACCTTGATCTTTGGTGCCTCCCTCTCCCTCTCCAACACCTCCTCCTCCTCCATAGTGCTTGGCGTAGCCCTGCCGGAGTACGGCAGCTCCATCACCACCACGCCGTCGTGCTGCTACTGGAGCCATCTTCCTCAACCTCTCCTTCCCCCTTGCTGGATCAAGAAGGAGGAGACGTTGCTGCTCCGTACGTGTGTTGAACGCAGAGGTGCCGTCCGTTCGGTGCTAGGATCTTCGGTGATTCGAATCTCACGTCGAGTACGACTCCCTCATCCCCATTCTTTGAACGCTTCCGCTCGTGATCTACAAGGTACGTAGATGCATCCAATCACTCGTTGCTAGATGAACTCATAGATGGATCTTGGTGAAACCGTAGGAAATTTTTTGTTTTCTGCAACGTTCCCCAACAGTGGCATCATGAGCTAGGTCTTTGCGTAGTTCTCTATGCACGAGTAGAACACAATTTGTTGTGGGCGTTGATGTTGTCAACTTTCTTGCCGCTACTAGTCTTATCTTGCTTCAACGGTATTGTGGGATGAAGCGGCCCGGACCAACCTTACACATACGCTTACGTGAGACCGGTTCCACCGACTAACATGCACAAGTTGCATAAGGTGGCTGGCGGGTGTCTGTCTCTCCTACTTTAGTTGGAGCGGATTCGATGAAAAGGGTCCTTATGAAGGGTAAATAGAAGTTGACAAATCACGTTGTGGCTTTCACGTAGGTAAGAAAATGTTCTTGCTAGAACCCTACTTCAGCCACGTAAAACTTGCAACAACAATTAGAGGACGTCTAACTTGTTTTTGCAGCAAGTGCTTTGTGATATGATATGGCCAAAGTTGTGATGAATGATGAATGATCTATATGTGATGTATGAGATGTTCATGCTATTGTAATAGGAATCACGACTTGCATGTCGATGAGTATGACAACCGGCAGGAGCCATAGGAGTTGTCTTTATTTTTTGTATGACCTGCGTGTCATTGAGAAACGCCATGTAAATTACTTTACTTTATTGCTAAACGCGTTAGCCATAGTAGTAGAAGTAATAGTTGGCGAGCAACTTCATGGAGACACAATGATGGAGATCATGATGATGGAGATCATGGTGTCATGCCGGTGACAAGATGATCATGGAGCCCCAAGATGGAGATCAAAGGAGCTATGTGATATTGGCCATATCATGTCACTATTATTATTTGATTGCATGTGATGTTTATCATGTTTTTGCATCTTGTTTGCTTAGAACGACGGTAGTAAATAAGATGATCCCTCATAATAATTTCAAGAAAGTGTTCCCCCTAACTGTGCACCGTTGCGACAGTTTGTTGTTTCGAAGCACCACGTGATGATCGGGTGTGATAGATTCTAACGTTCACATACAACGGGTGTAAGACAGATTTACACATGCAAAACACTTAGGTTGACTTGACGAGCCTAGCATGTGTACAGACATGGCCTCGGAACACAGAAGACCGAAAGGTCGAGCATGAGTCGTATAGAAGATACGATCAACATGAAGATGTTCACCGACGTTGACTAGTCCGTCTCACGTGATGATCGGACACGGCCTAGTTAACTCGGATCATGTTATACTTAGATGACAGGAGGGATGTCTATCTAAGTGGGAGTTCATTAAATTATTTGATGAACTTAATTATCATGAACTTAGTCTAAAATATTTACAATATGTCTTGTAGATCAAATGGCCAACGTAGTCCTCAACTTCAACGCGTTCCTAGAGAAAACCAAGCTGAAAGACGATGGCAGCAACTACACGGACTGGGTCCGGAACCTGAGGATTATCCTCATAGCTGCCAAGAAAGATTATGTCCAACAAGCACCGCTAGGTGACGCAGCTGTTCTCCCTGCAGAACAAGATGTTATGAACGCTTGGCGGGCACGTACCGATGACTACTCCCTCGTTCAGTGCAGCATGCTTTACAGCTTAGAGCTGGGGCTCCAAAAGCGTTTTGAGAGACACGGAGCATATGAGATGTTCGAAGAGCTGAAAATGGTTTTCCAAGCTCATGCCCGGGTCGAGAGATATCAAGTCTCCGACAAGTTCTTCAGCTGTAAGATGGAGGAAAACAGTTCTGTCAGTGAGCACATACTCACTATGTCTGGGTTACATAACCGCTTGACTCAGCTGGGAGTTAATCTCCCGGATGACGCGGTCATTGACAGAATCCTTCAGTCGCTTCCACCGAGCTACAAGAGCTTTGTGATGAACTTCAATATGCAGGGGATGGAAAAGACCATTCCTGAAGTATTTGCTATGCTGAAATCAGCAGAGGTAGAAGTCAAGAAGGAACATCAAGTGTTGATGGTCAATAAAACCACTAAGTTCAAGAAGGGCAAGGGTAAAAAGAACTTTAAGAAGGACGGCAAGGGAGTTGCCGCGCCCGGCAAGCAAGCTGCCGGGAAGAAGCCAAAGAATGGACCCAAGCCCGAGACTGAGTGCTTTTATTGCAAGGAAAGTGGTCACTGGAAGCGGAACTACCCCAAATACTTAGCGGACAAGAAGGCCGGCAAAACGAAAGGTATATGTGATATACATGTAATTGATGTGTACCTTACCAGTACTCGTAGTAGCTCCTGGGTATTTGATACCGGTGCAGTTGCTCACATTTGTAACTCAAAGTAGGAGCTGCGGAATAAGCGAAGACTGGCGAAGGACGAGGTGACGATGCGCGTCGGGAATGGTTCCAAGGTCGATGTGATCGCCGTCGGCACGCTACCTCTACATTTACCCACGGGATTAGATTTGAACCTCAATAATTGTTATTTAGTGCCAAGTTTGAGCATGAACATTGTATTAGGATCTCATTTAATACGAGATGGCTACTCATTTAAATCCGAGAATAATGGTTGTTCTATTTATATGAGAGATATGTTTTATGGTCATGCTCTGTTGGTGAATGGTTTAGAATCTCGAGCGTAATGCTACACATATTCATAGTGTGAGTACCAACAGATGTAAGGTTGATAATGATAGTCCCACGTTCTTGTGGCACTGCCGCCTTGGTCACATAGGTGTCAAACGCATGAAGAAGCTCCATGCTGATGGACTTTTAGAGTCTCTTGATTACGAATCATTTGACACGTGCGAACCATGCCTCATGGGTAAAATGACCAAGACTCCGTTCTCAGGAACAATGGAGCGAGCAACCAACTTATTGGAAATCATACATACTGATGTGTGCGGTCCAATGAGTGTTGAGGCTCGCGGTGGCTATCGTTATGTTCTCACCCTCACTGATGACTTGATTAGATATGGGTATGTCTACTTAATGAAACACAAGTCTGAGACCTTTGAAAAGTTCAAGGAATTTCAGAGTGAGGTTGAGAATCAACGTGACAGGAAAATCAAGTTCCTGCGATCAGATCGTGGAGGAGAATACTTGAGTCATGAGTTTGGCACACACTTAAGAAAATGTGGAATAGTTTCACAACTCACGCCGCCTGGAACACCTCAGCGCAATGGTGTGTCCGAACGTCGTAATCGCACTCTATTAGATATGGTACGATCTATGATGTCTCTTCCCGATTTACCGTTATCTTTTTGGGGGTATGCTTTAGAGACTGCCGCATTCACTTTAAATAGGGCTCCGTCGAAATCCGTTGAGACGACACCGTTTGAATTATGGTTTGGGAAGAAACCTAAGCTGTCATTTCTAAAAGTTTGGGGATGCGATGCTTATGTCAGGAAACTTCAACCTGAAAAGCTCGAACCCAAGTCGGAAAAATGCGTCTTCATAGGATACCCTAAAGAAACTATTGGGTATACCTTCTACCTCAGATCCGAAGGCAAGATCTTTGTTGCCAAGAATGGGTCCTTTCTAGAGAAAGAGTTTCTCTCGAAAGAAGTAACTGGGACGAAAGTAGAACTTGATGAGGTATTACCTCTTGAACCGAAAAATGGCGCAACTCAAGAAAATGTTCCTGAGGTGCCTGCACCGACTAGAGAGGAAGTTAATGACGATGATTAAGATACTTTTGATCAAGCTCCTACTGAAATTCGAAGGTCCACAAGGACACGTTCCGCACCAGAGTGGTACGGCAACCCTGTCTTGGAAATCATGTTGTTAGACAACGGTGAACCTTCGAACTATGAAGAAGCGATGGCAGGCCTGGATTCCGACAAATGGCTAGAAGCCATGAAATCCGAGATAGGATCCATGTATGAAAATGAAGTATGGACTTTGACTGACTTGCCCATTGAGCGGCAAGCCATAGAAAATAAATGGATCTTTAAGAAGAAGACAGACGCGGATGGTAATGTGACCATATATAAAGCTCGGCTTGTCGCTAAGGGTTATCGACAAGTTCAAGGGGTTGACTACGATGAGACTTTCTCACCGGTAGTGAAGCTTAAGTCCGTCCGAATCATGTTAGCAATTACCGCATTTTATGATTATGAAATATGGCAGATGGACGTCAAAACGACATTCCTTAATGATTTCCTTAAGGAAGAATTGTATATGATGCAGCCGGAAGGTTTTGTCGATCCTAAGAATGCTGACAAGGTGTGCAAGCTCTAACACTCGATTTATGGGCTGGTGCAAGCATCTCGGAGTTGGAACATTCGCTTTGATGAGATGATCAAAGCATTTGGGTTTACGCAGACTTATGGAGAAGCCTGTGTTTACAAGAAAGTGAGTGGGAGCTCTGTAGCATTTCTCATATTATATGTAGATGACATACTTTTGATGGGAAATGATATAGAACTCTTGGACAACATCAAGGCCTACTTGAATAAAAGTTTTTCAATGAATGACCTTGGAGAAGCTGCTTATATATTAGGCATCAAGATCTACAGAGATAGATCAAGACGCCTCATAGGTCTTTCACAAAGCACATACCTTGATAAGATATTGAAGAAGTTCAATATGGATCAGTCTAAGAAGGGGTTCTTGCCTGTGTTGCAAGGTGTGAAATTGAGCTCAGCTCAATGTCCGACCACGGCAGAAGATATAGAAGAGATGAGTGTCATCCCCTATGCCTCAGCCATAGGTTCTATTATGTATGCCATGCTGTGTACCAGACCTGATGTAAACCTTGCCGTAAGTCTGGTAGGAAGGTACCAAAGTAATCCCGGCAAGGAACACTGGACAACAGTCAAGAATATCCTAAAGTACCTGAAAAGGACTAAGGAAATGTTTCTCGTTTATGGAGGTGACGAAGAGCTCATCGTAAAGGGTTACATTGACGCTAGCTTCGACACAGATCTGGATGACTCTAAGTCACAAACCGGATACGTGTATATTTTGAATGGTGGGGCAGTAAGCTGGTGCAGTTGCAAGCAGAGCATCGTGGCAGGATCTACATGTGAAGCGGAGTACATGGCAGCCTCGGAGGCAGCGCATGAAGCAATTTGGATGAAGGAGTTCATCACCGACCTAGGAGTCATACCCAATGCGTCGGGGCCAATCAAACTCTTCTGTGACAACACTGGAGCTATTGCTCTTGCCAAGGAGCCCATGTTTCACAAGAAGACAAGGCACATCAAGCGTCTCTTCAACTCCATTCGTGAAAATGTTCAAGATGGAGACATAGATATTTGTAAAGTACACACGGACCTGAATGTAGCAGATCCGTTGACTAAACCTCTCCCTAGAGCAAAACATGATCAACACCAGAATTCCATGGGTGTTCGATTCATCACAATGTAACTAGATTATTGACTCTAGTGCAAGTGGGAGACTCTTGGAAATATGCCCTAGAGGCAATAATAAAAGGATTATTATTATATTTCCTTGTTCATGATAATTGTCTTTATTCATGCTACAATTGTGTTATCCGGAAATCGTAATACATGTGTGAATAATAGACACCAACATGTCCCTAGTAAGCCTCTAGTTGACTAGCTCGTTGATCAACAGATAGTCATGGTTTCCTGACTATGGACATTGGATGTCATTGATAACGGGATCACATCATTAGGAGAATGATGTGATGGACAAGACCCAATCCTAAACATAGCACAAGATCGTCTAGTTCGTTTGCTAGAGTTTTCCAATGTCAAGTATCTTTTCCTTAGACCATGAGATCGTGTAACTCCCGGATACCGTAGGAGTGCTTTGGGTGTACCAAACATCACAAGGTAACTGGGTGACTATAAAGGTATACTACGGGTATCTCCGAAAGTGTCTGTTGGGTTGACATGGATCAAGACTGGAGAGGTATCACTGGGCCCACTCGGTAATGCATCATCATAATGAGCTCAAAGTGACCAAGTGTCTAGTCACAGGATCATGCATTACGGTACGAGTAAAGTGACTTGCCGGTAACGAGATTGAACGAGGTATTGGGATACCGACGATCGAATCTCGGGCAAGTAACATACTGATTGACAAAGGGAATTGTATACGGGGTTGCTTGAATCCTAGACATCGTGGTTCATCCGATGAGATCATCGAGGAGCATGTGGGAGCCAACATGGGTATCCAGATCCCGCTGTTGGTTATTGACCGGAGAGCGATCTCGGTCATGTCTACATGTCTCCCGAACCCGTAGGGTCTACACACTTAAGGTTCGGTGACGCTAGGGTTGTAGGGATATGTGTATGCAGTAACCCGAATGTTGTTCGGAGTCCTGGATGAGATCCCGGACGTCACGAGGAGTTCCGGAATGGTCCGGAGGTAAAGATTTATATATGGGAAGTCCTGTTTCGGCCATTGGGACAAGTTTCGGGGTCATCGGTATTTTACCGGGACCACCGGAAGGGTCCCGGGGGTCCACCGGGTGGGGCCACCTGTCCCGGGGGGCCACATGGGCTGTAGGGGGTGTGCCTTGGCCTACATGGGCCAAGGGCACCAGCCCCAAGAGGCCCATGCGCCTAGGGTTTCAAGGAGGAAGAGTCCTAGGAGGGGAAGGCACCTCCTAGGTGCCTTGGGGAGGAGGGATTCCTCCCCTTGGCCGCACCACCCTAGGAGATTAGATCTCCTAGGGCCGCCGCCCCCCCTTGGCCCTCCTATATATAGTGGGGAGATGGAGGCCTTCTTACCTTGAACTTTGGTGCCTCCCTCTCCCTCTCCAACACCTCCTCCTCCTCCATAGTGCTTGGCGTAGCCCTGCCGGAGTACTGCAGCTCCATCACCACCACGCCGTCGTGCTGCTGCTGGAGCCATCTTCCTCAACCTCTCCTTCCCCCTTGATGGATCAAGAAGAAGGAGACGTCGCTGCTCCGTACGTGTGTTGAACGCGGAGGTGCCGTCCGTTCGGTGCTAGGATCTTTGGTGATTCGAATCACGTCGAGTACGACTCCCTCACCCCTGTTCTTTGAACGCTTCCGCTCGCGATCTACAACGTACGTAGATGCATCCAATCACTCGTTGCTAGATGAACTCATAGATGGATCTTGGTGAAACCGTAGGAAATTTTTTGTTTTCTGCAATGTTCCCCAACAATAAGAATATCATATTTCTTCTTGGCGATAGGAAGAGAAAATTCAAAACCTTCAATAATAATCGTTGAAATTTTTCCAATAGAATTAATACTATGGACGTGAGGTTGTTTCCTCGGAAAGTGCACCATATGCTCATTACCATTAACATGAAAAGTGACATTGCCTTTGTTGCAATTAATAACATCCACTGCAGTATTCAAAAAGGGTCTACCAAGGATAATCGACATACTATCGTCCTCGGGAATATCAAGAATAACAAAGTCCGTTAAAATAGTAACGTTTGCAACCACAATAGGCACATCCTCACAAATACTGACAAGTATAGCAGTTGATTTATCAGGCATTTGCGAAGATATTTTAGTAAGTGTCAACTTATTCAATTCAAGTCTACGATATAAAGAGAGAGGCATAACACTAACACCGTCTCCAAGATCACATAAAGCAGTTTTAATGTAGTTTCTTTTAATGGAGCATGGTATAGTTGGTACTCCTGTATCTCCAAGTTTCTTTGGTATTCCACCCTTAAAAGTGTAATTAGCAAGCATGGTGGAAATTTCAGCTTTAGGTATCTTTCTTTTATTAGTAACAATATCCTTCATGTACTTAGAATAAGGGTTCATTTTAAGCATATCAGTCAAACGCATACGCAAAAAGATAGGTCTAATCATTGCAGCAAAGCGCTCAAAATCCTCATCATCCTTTTTCTTGGATGGGTTAGGAGGAAAAGGCATGAGTTTCTGAACCCATGGTTCTCTTTCCTTACCGTGCTTCCTAGCAACAAAGTCTCTCTTATCATAACGTTGATTCTTTGATTGTGGGTTATCAAGATAAGAGCGGGTTCAATCTCTACATCATTATCATTGCTAGGTTGAGCATCAACATGAACATCATCATTAACATTATCACTAGGTTCATGTTATTGCCAGATTGTGTTTCAGCATCAGAAATAGAAATATCATTGGGATTCTCAGATGTGTCAACAACAGGTTCACTATAAGCATGCAAAGTCCTATCATTTTCTTCTTCTTCTTAGAAGAACTGGGTGCATCAATAGTAGTTCTCTAAGAATCTTTCTCAATTCTCTTAGGGTGGACCTCAGGATACAAAGGTTCCTATGTCATTTTACCCCCTCTAGTCATAACTCTAACAACATTATCATTTTTCTTATTATTTAATTCATTGAGAAAATCATTCTGAGCCTTAAGTACTTGTTCTACTTGAGTGGTAACCATAGAAGCATGTTTACTAATAAGTTTAAGTTCACCTTTAACTCTATACATATAATCACTCAAGTGTTCAAGCATATCAGCATTGCGTTTCAATTGTCTACCAACATAAGCATTGAAGTTTTCTTATTTAATAATAAAATTATCAAACTCATCTAAGCATTGGCTAGCAGACTTATAACAAGGAATATCACCTTCGTCAAATCTATAGAGAGAATTTACCTTTACTACCTGTGTCGGGTTATCAAGACCATGTATTTCTTCAATAGGTGGTAAATTCTTAACATCATCAGCTTTAATACCTTTTCCTTTCATAGATTTCTTTGCCTCCTGCAGATCTTCAGGACTGAGAAATAGAATACCCCTTTTCTTCGGAGTGGGCTTAGGAGTTGGTTCAGGAAGTGTCCAATCATTTTCATTACTCAACATATTATTCAATAACAATTCAACTTGATCAACAATTCTTTCCCTGAAACCACAACCAACACAACTATCTAGGTGGTCTCTAGAAGCATCGGTTAGTCCATTATAAAAGATATCAAGTATTTCATTTTTCTTGAGAGGATGATCAGGCAAAGCATTAAGTAACCGGAGAAGCCTCCCCCAAGCTTGTGGGAGACTCTCTTCTTCAATTTGCACAAAGTTATATATTTCCCTTAAAGCAGCTTGTTTCTTATGAGCGGGGAAATATTTAGCTGAGAAGTAATAAATCATATCATGGGGACTACGCACACAACCAGGATTAACAGAATTAAACCAAGTTTTAGTATCACCCTTTAATGAGAACGGAAACAACTTAAGGATAAAGTAATAGCGAGCTTTCTCATCATGAGTAAACATGGTGGCTATATCATTTAATTTAGTAAGATGTGCCACAACAGTTTCAGATTCATAGCCATAAAAAGGATCAGATTCAACCAAAGTAATTAACTCAGGATCGACAGAGAAATCATAATCCTTATCAGTAATAAAGATAGGTGAAGTAGGAAAGCAGGGTCATATTTCATTCTAGCATTCAAAGACATTTCTTTAAGCTTAACTAATAATTTCTTAAGACCAGATCTATGATTGCATGCTAAGAAGTCTCTATTAGTTTCTTCATCCATAACATAACCCTCAGGCACAACAGGAAATTCATATCTAGGGGGAGAATCTTCATCATCACTTTCATCAATATTATCAGTTTCAATAATTTCATTCTCTCTAACCTTAGCAAGTTGTTCATCAAGAAATTCACCTAGTGGCACAGTATTATCAAGCATAGAAGTAGTTTCATCATAAGCATAATGCAAAGCAGAAGGGCATGATCAATAACATGCGACATATCAGAATGAATAGCAGGTGTAGGTGTCGCAAGTTTACTCAAAACAGAAGGTGAATCAAGTGCAGAGCTAGATGGCAATTCCTTACCTCCCCTCGTAGTTGAGGGAAAAAATCTTGGTTCTTTGATCTTTCAAGTTCTTCATAGTGATCAGCAGATATAAATCCCAAGTGACTCAAAGAATATAGCTATGCTCCCCGGCAACGGCACCAGAAAATAGTCTTGATAACCCACAAGTATAGGGGATCGCAACAATTTTCAAGGGTAGAGTATTCAACCCAAATTTATTGATTCGACACAAGGGGAGCCAAAGAATATTCTCAAGTATTAGCAGCTGAGTTATCGATTCAACCACACCTGGAAACTTAATATCTGCAGCAAAGTATTTAGTAGCAAAGTAATATGATAGTAGTGGTAATGGTGGAAAAAGTAACGGTAGCAGTTTTGGTTTTATAGTGATTGTAACAGTAGCAACGGAAAAGTAAATAAGCAAAGAACAATATATGAAAAGCTCGTAGGCAATGGACCAGTGATGGATAATTATGTCGGATGTGATTCCTCATGCAATAGTTATAACATAGGGTGACATAGAACTAGCTCCAGTTCATCAATGTAATGTAGGCACGTATTCCGAATATAGTCATACGCGCTTATGGAAAAGAACTTGCATGACATCTTTTGTCCTACCCTCCCGTGGCAGTGGGGTCCTATTGGAAACTAAGGGATATTAAGGCCTCCTTTTAATAGAGTACCGGACCAAAGCATTAACACATAGTGAATACATGAACTCCTCAAACTACGGTCATCACCAGTAAGTATCCCGATTATTGTCACTTCGGGGTTAACGGATCATAACACATAATAGGTGACTATAGACTTGCAAGATAGGATCAAGAACTCACATATATTCATGAAAACATAATAAGTTCATATTTGAAATCATGGCACTCGGGCCCTAGTGACAAGCATTAAGCATAGCAAAGTCATAGCAACATCAATCTTAGAACATAATGGATACTAGGGATCAAATCCTAACAAAAATAACTCGATTACATGATAAATCTCATCCAACCCATCACCGTCCTGCAAGCCTACGATGGAATTACTCACGCACGGTGGTGAGCATCATGAAATTGGTGATGGAGGAAGGTTGATGATGACAATGGCGACGGATTCCCCTCTCCGGAGCCTCGAACGGACTCCAGATTAGCCCCCCCCGAGAAAGTTTAGGGCTTGGCGGTGGCTCCGTATCGTAAAACATGATGAATCCTTCTCTTTGATATTTTTCTCCCCAAACACGAATATATAGAGTTGGAGTTGAGGTCGGAGGAGCACCAGGGGGCCCATGAGGCAGGGGGCGCGCCCCCACCCTCGTGGACAGGGTGTGGCCCCTGGCCTTGATTCTTTTGCTAGTATTTTTTATATATTCCAAAGATAATCTCCGTTGATTTTCAGGTCATTCCAAGAACTTTTATTTCTACACAAAAATAACACCATGGCAATTCTGCTGAAAACAACGTTAGTCCGGGTTAGTTCCATTCAAATCATGCAAGTTAGAGTCCAAAACAAGGGCAAAAGTGTTTGGAAAGTTAGATACGTTGGAGATGTATCAGGAACCTCTTGGCAGCTTCTTTCTTCATGCACGGGCACACGTCACGGTGGATCATGCTGCGGGACCGTACATCTTGGAGTGAGGATGCCGTCTCGACGCGGAGGGGGTGGAGGCGCTCCATGAGCCGCGCGTCTCGGTGCGTGCTACCTCTTGAGCACTTGCGTTGGTTTTCCCTTGAAGAGGAAAGGGTGGTGCAGCAAAGTAGCGTAAGTATTTCCCTCAGTTTTGAGAACCAAGCTATCAATCCAGTAGGAGGCTACACACCAGTCCCTCGCACCTACACAAAACAAATAAAACGTCGCAACCAACGCGATAAGGGGTTGTAATTCCCTACACGGTCACTTACTAGAGTGAGATCTGATAGATATGATAAGATAATATTTTTTGTATTTTTATGATAAATATGCAAAGTAAAATAAAATCAAAGTATTGGAAGATTTAATATGATGAAGATAGACCCGGGGGCCATAGGTTTCACTAGTGGCTTCTCTCAAGAGCATATGTATTTTATGATGGGTGAACAAATTACTGTTGAGAAATTGACAGAATTGAGCATATTATGAGAATATCCAGGTATGATCATGTATATAGGCATCACGTCCGAGACAAGTAGACCGACTCCTGCCTACATCTACTACTATTACTCCACACATCGACCGTTATCCAGCATGCATCTAGAGTATTAAGTTCATAAGAACAGAGTAACGCCTTTAGCAAGATGACATGATGTAGAGGGCTAAACTCATGCAATATGATGAACACCCCATCTTGTTATCCTCGATGGTAACAATACAATACGTGCCTTGCTGCCCCTACTGTCACTGGGAAAGGATGCTGCAAGATTGAACCCAAAGCCAAGCACTTCTCCCATTGCAAAAAAGATCAATCTAGTAGGCCAAACCAAACTGATAATTCGAAGAGACTTGCAAAGATAACCAATCATACATAAAAGAATTCAGAGAAGATTCAAATATTGTTCATAGATAAACTTGATGATAAGCCCACAATTCATCAGTCTCACAAACACACCGCAAAAGAAGATTACATCGAATAGATCTCCACAAGAGAGGGGGAGAACTTTGTATTGAGATCCAAAAAGAGAGAAGAAGCCATCTAGCTAATAACTATGGACCCAAAGGTCTGAGCTAAACTAGTCACACTTCATCGGAGAGGCTATGGTGTTAGAAGCCCTCCATGATCGATCCCCCCTCCGGCGGAGCTCCGGAACAAGCCCCAAGATGGGATCTCGTGGATACAGGAAGTTACGGCGGTGGAATTAGGGTTTTGGCTCTGTATCTGATCGTTTGGTGGTACATAGGTATATATAGGAGGAATAAGTACGTCGGTGGAGCAACAGGGGGCCCACCAGGGTGGAGGACACGCCCGGGGGGGGGGGGGCACTACAAAAAATACACTTCCGTGATGATACGTGTTTGTCACAGTAGGTCACGTTTTCTGTCATGCATGTACATCCATGACGATTTTATGACAGAATCAAGATAGTCATACCTGTGCTATCGTAGAAGTGTTCCATGACATTACCAAAATTATCATCATAGAAGTGCCCACTTCCATGACAATAAATCGCGCGTCACAGACGTGCTTTCGTCAAGGGTGACCGACACGTGGCATCCACCGTAACGGAACGCCGTTAAGCTATCGGGTCGGGTTTTGGATCCGATAACCCGTTAACTGCCCCGACCAATGGGGGTTTTCCACATGTAAAATCATCATTGGCTGGAGGAGACACATGTCAGGTCCGTATTTGCACAGGTGTCACTCATCCAATGGGCGAGACGCGCTATGATATGTTGACACGTGGACTGGCCCATCAAGTTTAAATGGGCCAGCCCATTTGAAGCCCCACAAGATTTTGCGGACCATAATGGGCCGGCCCAGCTAAAGGCCCATGAGATTTTGCGGACCATAATGGGCTGACCCAGCTAAAGGCCCACAAGATTTTCTGGGCCATAATGGGCTGGCCCAGGTAAAGGCCCACAAGATTTTTGTGTGCCATAATGGGCCGGCCCAGGTAAAGGCCCACAAGATTCTTGCGGATCATAATGGGCCGGCCCAGCTAAAGGCCCATGAGATTTCACCGACATTAATGGGCCGGCCCAGCTGTAGGCCCACAAGATTTTGAGGACCCTAGTAGGCCGGCCCATTAACTGGCTGCCATGTTTTGGGCCAAATGCCGGCCCATATTTGATCCGGTCCATTAATGGCCTGCCACACTCCGGGCCTAATAGTGGCCCATATGAGATCCGGCCCATTAAAAGCCTACCATGTTCTGGGCCAAATTACGGCCCAGATCAGGTCCGGCCCTTTAAGAGGCTTTGGGCTCAATTATGGCCCATATCAGATTCGGCCCGTCAACTGGACACTATGCTTTTGGGCCCACTTGCTAAAGGCCCACTTAGTAATTCGGCCTGATATTAGTTTTGGCCTGTTAAGGGCCCGTTTAACATTTCGGCCCTATATTAATTTCGGCCTGTTAAAAGCCCGTCATATAGTTGGGCCTAACTATGGCCCGGTTTGCATCCGGCCTGCTCGCAGCCGATATCTGATTGGGCCAAACAAGGACCGAGACAATTTTGGCCTGTTAAAAGCCCGTGATTTGATTCGCACAATCATGGGCCGGGGTTCATTTCGGGCTGCTGCCGGCCCGTGAGCTGTTCGACACGTTTCAGGCCCAACCTACATCGTGATTGCATGACGGCCCGATTATGTACCGTAATTTTACGGTTTGGCCGGTTTACTGCGAAGACAGGATATATATACAGTAAAATAACTGCAGCATCATGAATAAGAAAAAACCTAGACTATACAATAAAGAAATTACGGCATATTACATCCACTGGGCATCAAAGTTCGCCACTATGATAATAAAGCACAAGCAGACAGCAGATTACATACACTGGGCATCAAAGATCGCCACCAGTGCAAATAAACACGCCGACAAAATAATATACAAAACCGACAGCACTTCAATAGAGTTCAAGAAAGGTTAGCCCTACTGGGGAGCTGCAGCGCAAGCAGCTGAGCAAGATGATGAGACTGCGCTTGTTCAACACTTATATCTTCCTCACTCTGAAAGATAAACAAGCAGACAGATGACAGGTTTTGCACATAAAAGTATCAGTGCTGACAATTCATCACATTTCTTACTGACGAATAAAGTGACACAGTTTAAAATTGCATTAACACAATATGGTATTGTTCAGGTCAAGACATGGCAGGAAATGACATTGTGAAGGAGTTGGCAGCTTCACGACACCACTGGATTACAGATCAAGAACTCATAAGTATCAATGGTTAGTGTGCTGTCAATTTATACCATTTCAGATTGGCAAATAAAGAGACGGTTTAAATAATAGTAGAATGATATGACATTGTTCATAGTTAAGACATTGCAGAATATGACATTGTGTTGTAGTGGGTAGGTTCACCACACCACTGGATTACGGATGAAGAACAGAAGCATACATGCAGTGCAAAAGAAGATCACTTGCTCTGTATAGTTTAATTTACATGGTATGAAGAAGGAACTTGGTTGTACAACTGAAAACTTAAATTGAGAAAGGACAAACTTTTGTTTATGAACTACATAATAAACTTTAAACAAGCAATTTGATGCAAACACCAAAAATAAACAGCTGTTGCAGTCATGCCTAACCAAATATATACAACAAAGTTTGAAGGCTTGAGATGGACAAACTTACATTATTGGTGAAGACAGGCTCTATAAAGGCCTTGTCCATGCTGATGCGGGGGGAAATTCAAGAAGTTTACCACAAAATCTTCTTCAAAAGCATTGCCTTTATTCTACATTTTGTTAAGAGTAAATATAGATATGATAATATACGAAAAAATGGAGAATATTTAAGATAAGATGAAGAGTGATGCTACATAACCAAGTAGCTATAAATGTAAGTGCAGCGATACATGCAAAAGGTACAGCCAAGAGCAATGCACAGCTAAACTTCTTAAGTACCAACCTTATGGTATGAGTAAATATAGATCTAATGTGTAGAAAATGGAGGGCAAAGGAAAATAAGCTGCAGAGTGATGGTACATGAACAACTACCTGTCATTATAAGTACACTGATAAAGGACATCATGTACTTATAAGACCAATGCAGAGCTAAAAAACATTGGCATGGGATATATTCTACACTAATGTAACCATTCATACAGATCAGATAATTTGGAGCGAATAATTGATAAGCAAGCTATCATGCATACTGCTGTCACATAATGAACCAGGTATGTATGCAAGTACAATGATACAGGATAACATGTACTAACAAGAGCAAAGCAGCGGGCAGCATATTTGCGATATCCTGTCGTTCTTGTCAAACTGGAATTCTTCTTCGAGCAGATTTCCTGCAAAAAAGATCCGTAAGGCACATGCGGAAAAGTAGAAGTTCAAATTGTCATGTGATTTCATAGACAGTACCTCATCCTGGGAACGAGACCAGTGCATAACAAGGTTTTTCCATTCAACGTCTTCTAAATTTAGCACAGGAGACTTCACCGGAAATTCGTTTATAGACTTGCCATCAAAGTGTGATTTCCTCAGGTAACACCGATACTGCTGCAATGCTTCCTTGAAAAGCACAAGCAAGCTTTGCTCGTCATGACTATCCAGATTGACCCTCGCCTAGTTACAACAATGTAATGTAAATCATTGATGTGTTCAATCAGCAGAAAACAGGAAAATAATAACCATGAATAATAGCACTTACACGTAAGTTGGACAGGAAGATGTGAAAATGGTGTTTGTCTTCACAATAATCTTCCCATGATGGGAATATATGCACGTAGTCCCTAACAACATTGAAAGCATTGTCTTTTAAACTGGGAATAAATGGAATGGGGTTCCAATCTGCAGGAATTGGCTGTCTCTGCAGTTGGGATAGGTCTTCGGCCGGTGGACTTGCTGTACTTTTTGCTGGAGTGGGATTTTTCTGTGGTACAGCTGGTGCTATGGCAAATGAAATCGGTATACCTTTTGCTGGAGTGCAGGTCCTGTGTGGTGGGGCTAGTGGTGTGGCCAGTGAAGTATGGGTACAGTCTGCTAGAGTCGGTCCTACGTTTTGTGTCACTGGTTGTACAACCAATATAAGTGGGGTGCTGTCTGATTTCTCCGGCACCACCACATTTTTCAAGGACTTTGCTGGTGCTCCTTCAGGTTCGGCAATCACCCTCTTCCTTTTTGATGTCTGATGCACAAGAACAACATTTGAGTGGAAAAACATGGTATGATGACAGATGGAATATGTATTGATAATGGATGGGCATGGCATCTCGACATATATGATGAGTAAACTAAGCAGATGGCGGTGCAACAAAGTAGAAGAAATGCAAGACAACATATGCAAGATACCCGCAATCAATAAAACATTGCCAAATTAGAACAGGCACCTTGATGGGTGAACATGACATGCCATCTGCCTTTGACTCCTCGAGGTTAGAATAGTCATTAGGATCATATTCTGAACAAGAATCAACAGGTGGGGAGCGTATGAGTTTCATTGCATCCAGAATGGCACTCAATGCCTTGGTGCCAATTTTGTAAGTCATTGCAGTGTTTAGCTTCAAGAGTGGACTGCTGCTAGTGCGACACAAAGCAGCTACACAGATCATAGTGTAGATATAACGGGAAAACCTTAAGCATCAGAGTAAAATCAGCAAAGTGGAACTTGCTGGAATATATGTGCTAGTATTGCCGGTACGGCTAGAAAGGCTTCGGATACCAGCTCTCTTCAAGTGAAGGTGCGGTACTGTTAATATCAGTGTAACTCTCAAAGGCGACACAGCTCCCCGCATTTCCTTGCTATTCTTATAGGATTCAAGTGGGCAGGCCACTACAAATCCTATTCCTATGTTTACAAGATCCTACGAATCAAAGAGGCTCAAAGTGTCCATCACAACCGACCGTATAGACCTCTACACTGCAAATGTCCCTGCTCATCTTCAGTACAAGGAACATACTATACTACTATCATACTCCCTCTGTTCCAAAATATAATTCTTGGTAGAGATTTCCACTATGGATCACATACAGATGTATACAGATACATTTTAGAGTGTAGATTCACTCATTTTGCTCCATATGTAGTCCATGGTGAAATCTATACAAAGACTTGTATTTAGGAACGGAGAGAGTACATATTAAAGAAGAACGCAAGAGGAACATGGTAAAGAAGAGCAAGCAGATTTTGGATAATAAAATGATGGTTGCGCAGTGCCCACACATGATGAACCAGAGCGCATTAAGAATGCAACTCCCAGCTGTCTCTCGACCATTTCAGGCGGTTGGATGAAGATCCTACGTCTCCTAACCCTTTTTCTTCCTCGTCTCTGATTCATCCCATATAGAACACCGTACGGGGCGCCGGTCGGACCACCGGCCCCCACCGCCTGTGTTCCTCCGCCACCCCCAACCCCCACCCGCGTCAAGTTTTCTTTGTTCGGCGAGGCCCCATAACCACCCGAGCCCCTTCGATCGCACCGACGAACTCCGGCGAGCTCTGAAAAATCGACTGACCCAATTTGAAATTTAGTCTATTGTGATTTAACTAGTGTGGAATATAAAAGAGGAAAACCATAAGCATTGAGAGTATAGTGTTGAGCGTGCCATGGCGGATCTGAAGGTGCAAACCGGACAAAGGCAACTTCACAACCAAGACAAGAAATACGAGTAAAGCAGTGGTGACCTATTTTCTTGCTGCGATAAATAAGTTGAGCAGATACGGAAGAGTACCGCCTCTAGTGCGGCGCCGTGTACGCATCTGCTGAGAATTTGACGATGTTGCGGTAGCGATGGCTATTGATGGCGTGGAAGAAGATCTAGGAGGGTAGATGGTGGCGGCGGGGCACGGTGGACGAGATGGTCATAGGAGCAGCGCCGACAAGGTGGACGATGGCAGGGATGAAGCGAGAGGACGGGATGCAAGGATCCCAGTCCGAAGCCGTGGATGAGAGAGGTCGATCTCTTGTAATGGACGGCGCGGGGGGGGGGTATCAGCTCTGGCATGGTGCGGAGGACGGTGGTGGGTGGGGTGGCGGACGGCGGCGGACAGAGGAGGGTGGGGTGGAGAGGGTGTTTTGGCACCCACGGAGTACGAATTGGGAAAGGGGAGGTAGAGAGGAAGGGGGGAACCATGTATTCAGGGCGCGCTTGTCTCAAATGCGAGGAAATTTACAAACTTAGCTGTCGTTTCAAATTTCTACTACATCACAACAACATTAGTCGGTTGGGGATAGGACGGTAATCTCGCATACACCGAATATTTGCCGACGAGAGTTTGTTTTTGGCGCCCACCGTGTATGAATATGAATCGGGGAAGGAGTTGATTTCGGCTGAGGACACACTGTGTTTTGGTGCCCATCGTGTATGAATCCGGGTGAGAGGAGGTTACGTCACGTTTGGGTGAAATTACAAACCTACCCCTATTGAAACCTATAGAAATCCAGTAGATAGGCTTTGTGTGGCAGGGATAGGCAGTAGTGATTTCCATCTCGTAGATTTTGGTTTCGGGCGGTTACTGCGACTTTCCCCGCTTCGTTCAAATTTTGCAGAGTGCACGTTTACCGTGCCAACTCAATTCGAATCCCGTTTGTATTCTATTTTTTTCGGGCGGGATCCATTTTCAATTGGAATTATATTCTATATACATCATTTTTTTATATATACTTTCAAAAGCACAACAAAGAATTTTGCTCCTTTGTATGTATAATATGATTTACAAATACAACGATCTCGAAATCTTAAGGTTGAATTCGAAAAAATTTAACCAAATTATGTTCTACTAAAATGTATGGATCAGTAATATCTACATATTAAATAACATAGATGTGCGTGAATTCATATGAGTATGCATGTTTGATAGATCAATTTTGGTTCGAGTATGGATTACATGTATCATCATCTTGAATTCAAATATTTGAATCCCTTTTTTGTTCACTCCTTTCACGCCCATCTCTCTCGCATGATTGCTCCTTCAGATAGCTATCACTCTCTTTTCTCCAGCTCACCCGCACGCTCACTTAATGTTTCTCCTATCCTCACAAACATGGTCTCTCGACGTCTCCCTTGAGAAGTGTCACACTCTCCCTATCATTATACATTACACGGTTTTCATTATATCTCACGCCTCTACTGTTCTCTGGTATCACTCGGTACCTAATCTTTCTTTTTCACCACCACACACACAGTCTCCACTCGTCTTTCACTTTGTCTTTCTCTCTATGGGATTCTCTCACACACCCTATATGTCTCTACATATGACTCATACCACTAAAATTACTCTCTCTCCTGTAGACACAACATTTGTTGCGGTCTCCTTTTCATCTCCATCCCAGACTGAACATTATTCATTTGTTTCCGATCAGACAACCCCGACTACCGTCTCCTCTCCCTCTCACAGACACACACACACACAACTCCTGCTTCCACTCCCCTTCCCGACTACCGTCTCTCTCTCTCTCACACACACAAAAATCTCGCTTTCACACCCTGACTCGTATTTCTCTCACAAACATTTATCGACTAGCTAGCCTCTAGATAGGTTTATACACCCGCACACTCGAGCTTCCACCATCGCATACATGTCTCTCTCCCGCTCCTTGTATCTATGTAGATTTTTCTTCCCTTCTTGAGACACGCCCTCTCGATCGTGCACACACACACTATCGCCTCATTTTAAGCTGATACCTATCGCACACACACTCCTTGTGTCTTTGTCACACATGCACTCCGTCCTCCTCCACTCTCCCTCTCTCTCACACACACATGGGCTTTTTGCAACAACTAGCAAGATGCCCATGCGTTGCACGGAACATCAAGATGCATTTGTATGAGTAGTTTATCTTGTGGGGGAAAAGGATGAATGAGGGAAGGCCTTATTTGCAAATGTGGAGAGGGGTGTGGGTATCTTTTTGCAAAATTGCCATAGTTTCCTTCCTATCCGTCAGATATAGATCGGACGGCCTATATTGCAGGATGGCAGGCACACGATCATCACCGACAATGCTTTTTATAAGAGTAGGGATAAAAAATAGAGTTGGTGATGATGGTGGGCCTGCCATCCTGCAATGTAGGTCGTCCGACTTATATTTGATGGATAGGAAGAAAAATATGGCAATTTACCCGCACTCTTCACCACATTTCCAGATAAGGCCTTCCCCCGTTCATCCTTTTCTCCCACAAGATCTTGATGTTCCGTGCAATGCACGGGCATCTTTCTAGTAAGAGTAGAAATTAGACATATGCCACTTCTCGAATCTTGAAACCAACAACATTCCTCCCTTATCTCATCAAAACAGCTAAAGGAATATATTTTGAGTGCAACATAACATATTTTTAATGATATACATATTTCAAAACTAGACTTTTTTTCTATCAAATCGGTGAATATGTATTAATCTACTTTGCTCGTGTGGCAACGCATTGGCACATTGCTAGTAGTTATTATAATTTTTTGGACACCAGACAAACGGTGGAGTACATATACGAAGAGAAGAGGCGCACGCACGCAGTCGGCCTCTCGCTGTCTCGCACACATGAGTGTTACGTAAAGGCGACATTAACAAATAAAACCTAAAACCCTAGGTGCATGATTGCTGCATTCGCGGGTACCGGGTACGTGGTGGAGCACCTTTGTAGGAATAGTCAGCTCGCGTGATAATTTGATCCGTAGGAGTTGATGGTCGGGACCACAGGTGAACCTTGGAGCGCGATGGCTCGCCAGTTGCCACAGATTGAGTAGCCACATTTAAAATATTGTTTTTTAGCAGGGTTAAGAGTTCCGATTTTCAATGGCGCATTATAAGTAGTAAGTAGTTTTTAGAATGATTGGTATGCAGCGAAAATGGAATTCATAGTACTACATACCTCCTTGGCGTATGGTTGTATGATTTTCTTTTGCGATGGAGGTTGTATGGGTTTATGTTGCGAGATGTTGAACCTGGTAGTTGTAGCGACCAGACCTCAAACAGTCTGATCTCTGTGCTCCAGCATCATTCCTGGATCAGTAATGCTGACACCACACAGTACTCGGAGGATTTATAGCAAAGTAGCAATCACACACTTATTACATCGAGTGTCTCAAAAGAGAACTTATTACAATAAATATGGCTTAAGGCCATCTAATAATGATAACAGCAGAAGGCTTGGAAGATAAGTGAGTCCATCAACTCCAACGGCATCACTGAGTATAGAACCACGACCTAAAACTCCTTAATCGTCGTCTAAAAGGTCTACAACATAAACGTTGCAGCCCGAAATGGGTCAACACATGGAATATGCTGGCAAGGTAACACATAGAGAGTAATGGAATGAAACAGCTATACTACATGCATATTTGGCTGGTGGAAAGCTCTATGGTTACAGTTTTGCGTAAAGCCAATTTTTCCCTACTTCAAAGGAATAAATTTATTTAACTATCATGGTGGTTGTTAAACATTGAGAATGGTTGACAGCATTCTCAATCCCAATTAAGCATCATCATTAAAACCCAACAAATTAATTTAGAGTAACATGTTGAGATTCACATGATAATCCAAGTACTAGATACTCAAGATGTCCATAACCGGGGACACGGCTAACCATGATTAGTTTATTACACTCTGCAGAGGTTTGCGCACTTTTCCCCACAAGACTCGATCGCCTCCGTTTGGTTTCTCGCACTACATGGTGTTTGAGAAGACGGATGACCGAGACATAGTCTTTCAGAAGCGCTAGCACCTTACGATCGGGTAGACCGTACCACCTACATCCCCTACATCTGCTAGTCTACCACTGTAAGAGTTCGCACAACTTAGTCAACTATGCTAGAGCCCATAATAGCTTGTGGCTGCACACGGAAGTTTCTAGTATGAATAGTCTCATGATCCCTTTGAGCCTGGGTGGCGGTCCAAAAGAAAACAGGCAAGTCCTGGAATACCCAGGTGCCTCAATCCACCCAGATGTGTGTTTAAGTTGCCACCTTAGATAAACCATTAATTAACAATCTCACATCTGTCATGGATATCACTCACCCAATCCACGTCTACTAGCATAGCATGGCATAATAAGCAAACGTAGAAGTAACTCCCAAAGGTTTGATAATAAACAGGTAATAGGTACTACCTCATCTACTTCCCATCCCACAATTTAATTAGATCCTAACCATGCAATGTGTGAGGATTGATCTAATGCAATAAAACTGGGTAGTAGAAAAGGTATGATCAAAGTGTTACTTGCCTTGCTGATGATCCGCGAAACCTAACGATTCGAAGTAACAAGTGACGCACTCCGGGTACTCTATCGCAAACAAACAAACAAGCATACAATAAGTACTCATCTAAAGCACAGGTAAAACTCAAATAAGAGATCTAACCAGAAGGTTCAACTTAAGAACTCCGGGTTGGCAAAAAGAATCAAATCGAACGAAGCTACGAAAGACAAACGGCGAAAGAAAACAACTTAGTTCTAGTAATCTGGATCTAGGGAAAATTTTACAGTAGAAAAAACTTGTTTAAGTTGGTTAAACGGGTAGAGGGTTTCGAGACGAATCCCTAGGCACTTGAATCGCCTGATTCCGATAAACGAGCGAAAAGTTATACTAAAACGAAAATCAGATCAGGAATCGCGATCAGAAAAATCGCGGATTTAATCCGAGAAAAAGAAAAACGACGAATGCCAAATTTTTTTCTCTCTTTTTTTTCGGCACGGAAAACGAGGCGCGATGAACCTCGGCGGCGAGATCCGGAGACGGCGGTGGCGGCGGCTTCTTAGGGCGGCGGCGGCTTAGGGTGCTTTAGGGTTTCCCCCGGGGCCGGGCCTCGGCTTATAAAGGCCTCCCGGTCGGTGTCCAGGTCGGACACGGCCCGTTAAGTCGGTTCGTTTTTTAATTATTCCGCTCGGAAGAAAAATAAAAAGAAATACTAAACAGACTCCAAAAATTCCGAAATAAATTTTCACAGGCTTCTAAAATCAAGCCGCACAAGGTGAACATTTATTTGGGCCCTAAATGCAATTTTGAAAAACACACTTTTTTCCTAAATTCAAATAAAACACCGAAAAACTCCGAAATAAAATCTTATTTGATTTTATTATTAAATCCTCAATATTTCTTTATTTTGGGAAAGTCATTTTATTCCCTCTCTCATATTTTTGTAATAGAAATAATTGATGATAAAATAAATAAAATCAAATGATCCTATTCCCAAAATTTGAGAAAACTCAAATATGAAAACAACGAAATCCCCAACTCTCTCCGTGGGCCATTGAGTTGCCTAGAATTTCTAGGATCAACCAAAATGCAAAATAAAATATGATATGCATTGATGATCTAATGTATAACATTCCAAATTGAAAATTTGGGATGTTACAAACCTACCCCCCTTAAGATGAATCTCGCCCTCGAGATTCGGGTTAGCTAGAAAATAGGTGAGGGTGGTCTTTGAGCAAATCTTCCTCTCGTTCCCAGGTGGCTTCATCCTCTGGGTGGTGGCTCCACTGAACTTTGCAAAACTTAATAACCTTGCTGCAAGTAACTCGGTTGGCAATTTCAAGGATCTTAACTGGTTTCTCCTCGTAGGTCAAAATCGTTATCCAACTGAATTGTTTCCAATGGCACTGTGTCTCTCAAGGGTATGTCAGCCATCTCCGCGTGACACTTCTTTAACTGGGAAACATGGAACACATCATGAACTCCTGACAATCCTTCGGGCAATTCCAACTTGTAGGCCACTTCTCCCATATGCTCCAAACTCGATAGGGTCCTACAAATCGTGGCGCTAACTTCCCTTTAACTCCAAAACGCTTTGTTCCCCGAAGTGGTGATACTCGAAGATAAGCTCTATCTCCAACTTCGTAAACTTTCTCCTTGTGTTTAGAATCCGCATAACTCTTCTATCTGGACTGGGCTACCTTGAGCCTATCGCGAATCAACTTCACCTTCTACTCAGACTCTCTAATCAAGTCAGGTCCAAACAACTGGCGGTCTCCAACTTCGTCCCATGACAGCAGTGTCCTGCACCTCCTTCCATACAAAGCTTCAAAAGGGGCCATCTTCAAACTGGTTTGGTAACTGTTGTTGTAAGAGAACTCTGCATATGGCAAATTATCGTCCCAACTAGATCCATAATCTAGCACACAAGCTCTCAGCATATCCTCCAAAATCTGATTGACTCTCTCGGTCTGTCCATCTCTCTGTGGATGAAAAGCTATACTGAATTCTAGCCTGGTACCCAAAGTTTCGTGCAACTACTTCCAGAACTTTGAGGTAAACTGGGTTCCTCTATCTGATACGATACTCCTTGGAACTCCATGCAGACATACGATCCTGGTCATGTATATCTTTGCCAACTTAGCACTGGTATAAGTGGTCTTTACTGGGATGAAATGAGCTACTTTCGTCAATCGATCGACTACAACCCAAATCGAGTCATAGCCTGAACGAGTCCTGGGCAATCCCGTGATAAAATCCATGCCTAGCTTATCCCACTTCCATTCGGGTATCGGCAATGGTTGTAACAATCCTGCTGGCTTCTGATGCTCTGCCTTTACTCTCTGACATACATCACAAACTGCTACATACTCCGCAATATCCTTCTTCATTCTGGTCCACCAGAAAATATCCTTCAAATCCAAATACATCTTGGTGTTTCCTGGGTGAATCAAATATGGTGAGTCGTGTGCCTCTTGCAAAATCAACTTCCTGATCTCCGGGTCATTGGGCACGTAAACACGGTCTTCAAACCATAGGGTGTCGTGCTCATCCTCACGAAATCCTTTAGCTTTTCCTTTGCTCAGTTTCTCCTTTATAGCGGCAATCTCTTTGTCAGCTTTCTGAGCTTCTCTGATTCTATCCATCAAAGTTGACTGAATCTCCAATGCTGCTACATAGCCTCTCGGAACTATTTCCAAACATAGTTCACGAAGATTTTCTGCTAACTCCCTTGGTATTTCTCCCGTCATTAACATATTGACATGGCTCTTACGGCTTAATGCGTCAGCTACTACATTAGCCTTTCCGGGGTGATAATGCAATTTCATATCATAATCCTTGATAAGCTCCAACCATCTCCTTTGTCTGAGATTTAACTCCTTCTGGGTGAAAATGTACTTCAAACTCTTATGATCCGTGTACACCTCACAATGATTTCCAATGAGAAAATGTCTCCATGTCTTCAATGCATGCACTACGGCTGCTAACTCCAAATCATGCGTGGCATAATTCAACTCATGAGGTTTCAGTTGTCTTGAGGCATATGAAACAACTCTCCCTTCCTGCATAAGCACTGCTCCAAGTCCTCGACGTGAAGCGTCGCAATACACCTCATAATCCTTGGTCTGGTCTGGCAAGATCAATACTGGTGAGGTAACTAAGCGTTTCTTCAACTCCTGGAAACTAGCCTCACATTCCTCTGTCCATATGAACTTGGTATCCTTCTTCAACAACTCAGTCATAGGCTTCGCAATCTTTGAGAAATTCTCAATAAATCTCCGTAGTATCCTGTGAGTCCAAGAAAACTCCGGATCTCTCCAACTGTTGTTGGGGCTTCCCACTTGGTCACAGTTTCAACTTTAGCGGGATCTACTGCTATACCTTCTCCAGATATAACATGTCCGAGGAATCCTACTTCCTTCAACCAAAACTCACATTTGCTGAACTTGGCATATAATTGATGTTCTCTAAGCTTTCCAAGTACCAAACGCAAATGCTCCTTATGTTCCTCTTCATTCTTCGAATAAACCAGGATATCATCAATGAACACTACGACGAACTTATCCAAAAACTCCATAAACACTTTGTTCATCATGTTCATAAAATAGGTAGGTGCGTTAGTCAGACCAAATGACATAACGGTATAATCGTATAGCCCATATCTGGTGGTAAAAGTTGTCTTCGGAATATCCTGTTCTCGAATCTTCAACTGGTGGTATCCTGATCGCAGATCGATCTTGGAAAATACCTTAGCTCCTTGCAATCGATCAAACAGATCGTTGATCATTGGTAGTGGGTACTTGTTCTTGATCGTTACTTCATTCAATCCTCGATAATCAACAACCATCCTTAACGATCCATCCTTCTTCTCCACTAGTAGTACTGGCGGTCCCCAAGGCGAAGAACTTGGGTGAATATATCCTTTATCCAGTAACTCCTTAATCTGCTTCTTAATTTCCACCAAATCCTTTGCTGGCATCCTATATGGTCTCTTTGATATTGGCCCTGTGCCTGGCAATAGCTCAATCAAAAACTCAATATCTCTATCCGGTGGCATGCCTGGCAACTCCTCTAGAAATACATCAGGGAAATCCCTTACCACTGGTACTTCCTCCTGCACAACTCCTGTTAAGCAATTTACTTGAGTCCTCTTTGGCACATGCCGGGATACATACTTGATCCTTCTCCCTTCTGGGGTGGTAAGCAAAATTGACTTACTAGCACATTCAATATTCCCTTCATACTTTGATAACCAATCCATGCCTAATATCACATCCAATCCTTGAGATTCCAATACTATTAGGTCTGAGGGAAAAACATAGTTACCAATCCTTAATGGTAACCGATCACACCATAGACTAGCCACATACTCTGCTCCGGGCGAGGTTACTAACATGGGTGACCTAAGGGCTTGGGTTGATAGGTTATACTTATCCACAAATCCCCTTGAGATGTATGAATGCGATGCGCCAGTATCAAAAAGAACGAGTGCAGTAAATGACTTAACCAAAAACTTACCTATTACTGCATCGGGCTGAGCTTCAACCTCCTCCACGCTAACGTGGTTCACTTGTCCCCTGTTGAAAGGGTTCGGCTTCTTCCCAGAACTTCCATTGCTATTTCCATTTTGCAATTCAGGACATTCATTTGCATAATGTCCTGTCTTCGAACACTTAAAACAAGTGACTTGGCTTAAGTCCTTCTTGGCTGGGGTTGATGGGTTGGTGCGATTCTGGCTGTTGCTTCCTCCATTGCCATTACCATTCTTGGTGCCATTGTGATTGTGCGAGCTACCTCCTCCATGGGTATGCTGAAAATGTCCTCCCGGTCTAGGGGTAAAACGTGGCTTCTGCTGAGCTCCTGAATTGTATTTTCCTTGTCCATACTTCCTCTTGCGATTCTCAATCTGCTGCTGCTTCCCTTCAATCATAAGAGCACGATCTACCAACTCCTAGTAGTTGTTGAAGGTTGCTACCATCAACTGCATGCTCAACTCATCATTCAGTCCTTCCAAAAACTTCTCCTGCTTAGCTGCATCCATAGCGACGTCATCTGGGGCATAACGTGCTAGCTTACTAAATTCCTCCACATACTGGCCAACTGTCCTTCCTCCTTGGCGCAAGTTGCGAAACACACGCTTCTTCATGGCCATAGCTCCTGCTGAAACGTGTGAAATACGAAAAGCCTGCTGAAACTGGTCCCATGTGACAGTGTCTACAGGGAAAGTGGCTATGAAATTCTCCCACCATGATGCTGCGGGTCCTTCTAACTGATGTGCGGCAAACTTCACCTTCTCCGCATCTGTGCATCCTGCTGTAGTCAACTCCCTAGCTGTCTTGCGGAGCCAATCGTCTGCTACTATTGGCTCGGTGCTACTGGAAAACACCGGCGGATTCAGCCTAAGAAAATGGGCTAAGTGGTCAACAGGTGGTGGTGGTGGTGGGTTGTTGTTGTTCCCCTGATTCTGATTCTGGACTAGCAACTGCATCAATGTGTTCTGCTGCTGGATCAACTGGGTGAGCTCCAGTGGAAAGGCAAATCCGGGGTCACGTCTCGGAGGCATCTAAGGGTTTAGAAAAGATGAGATATAAGAATAGAGGGGGTCTAAAGAGAAAACACTACCGATATGAACATGAGGCAAAAACAAACAATTCACTTCAATAAATCAAACAAGGACATACAATCGATCTAACTATCGCAAAAATGCTCGGACTACTATATTTACATGGTGGACTACTACTACTGATGAGGTGGTCTACTAGAAATGTTCTACGGTCGTTGACTCCATAGTATCTGCTCCAGCTTCATCAACATAGTCATCATCGCTACTATCTGCTTCCGAGTCGGTGCCGTCGATGATGATGTAGTCTTCCGGGTTAATTTCCTGGGGTTTTTCGTCTTCATCTACTGGCGTAGGGCCTCCCATAAATATTCCAATCTTCTTGATCAGGTCGTCATTCTTCTCCACCAATACTTCAATTTCCTCTTCATAATCTTCTCGTGTAGCCTTGAGTTCTTCCTCCAGTTCCTTGATTCTAGTCTTAGCCTTCTTCAGATCTATCATGTCGGTGCACATCTGGTTCCCCTGTCGTCGAATGTGCTGGTTTAACACCTGGATAAAAGATGCGATTAATCTATCCTTCCTGGTGCTGATCATCTCCCAGTGCTCATCTCGGCGCCCACAAATCTGGTAGATAGTATCCTTGAGATCCTTGCGGTAGACTTCTCCAATGCGTCCCATGTCGATGTGAGCTGCCATGCTCTTTCCTAGACTCCAAGTTGGTGCATCAAAAGAAAACTCTATGGGCTCAGTGACTGACATGAACGTCCTTCCTGGAACTCAAACTTGAATCATCCAGCGCTCTTCTTTAGCTAAAGTGGTGTTGTAGGTTCCGGTGAAGCTTGGTACTCCTATGTTCAGGTATCTAGTGACTTCCTTCAAGTGTCGTCCAAAGGGTGTATCTTCATCCGGTTGTGTGAACTTGTTCCTTGCATCCGCCATCCTAAAGAATAGAAAAGATGAGAGGTCAGAAGAGAAGAGAGTGAATAGTGGTCTAGGTCTTGTGCTTAGTGGTCGTGTCCTGTAGTCAGCGTGTGCTCTGATACCATCTCTGTAGCAACCAGACCTCAAACAGCCTGATCTCTATGCTCCGGTGTCATCCCTGGATCAGTAGTGCAGACACCACACAGTACTCGGAGGATCTATAGCAGAGGAGCAATCACACACTTATTACATCGAGTGTCTCAAAAGAGAACTTATTACAATAAATATGGCTTAAGGCCATCTAATAATGATAACAGCGGAAGGCTTGGAAGATAAGTGAGTCCATCAACTCCAACGGCATCACTGAGTATAGAACCACGACCTAAAACTCCTTAATCGTCATCTGAAAAGTCTGCAACATTAACGTTGCAGCCCGAAACGGGTCAGCACATGGAATATGTTGGCAAGGTAACACATAGAGAGTAATGGAATGAAGCAGCTATACTACATGCATATTTGGCTGGTGGAAAGCTCTATGGTTACAGTTTTGCGTAAAGCCAATTTTTACCTACTTCAAAGGAATAAATTTGTTTAACTATCATGGTGGTTGTTAAACATTGAGAATGGTTGACAGCATTCTCAATCCCAATTAAGTAACATCATTAAACCCAACAAACTTAATTTAAAGTAACATGATGAGATTCACATGATAATCCAAGTACTAGATACTCAAGATGTCCATAACCGGGGAGATGGCTAACCATGATTAGTTTATTACACTCTGTAGAGGTTTGCACACATTTCCCCACAAGACTCGATCGCCTCCGTTTGGTTTCTCGCACTACATGGTGTTTGAGAAGACGGATGACCGAGACATAGTCTTTCAGAAGCGCTAGCACCTTACGATCGGGTAGACCGTACCACCTACATCCCCTACATCAGCTAGTCTACCACTGTAAGAGTTCGCACAACTTAGTCAACTATGCTAGAGCCCATAATAGCTTGTGTCTACACACGGAAGTTTCTAGTATGAATATTCTCATGATCCCTTTGAGCCTGGGTGGCGGTCCAAAAGAAAACAGGCAAGTCCTGGAATACCCAGGTGCCTGAATCCACCCAGATGTGTGTTTAAGTTGCCACCTTAGATAAACCATTAATTAACAATCTCACATCTGTCATGGATATCACTCACCCAATCCACGTCTACTAGCATAGCATGGCATAATAAGCAAACGTAGAAGTAACTCCCAAAGGTTTGATAATAAACAGGTAATAGGTACTACCCCATCTACTTCCCATCCCACAATTTAATTAGATCCTAACCATGCAATGTGTGAGGATTGATCTAATGCAATAAAACTGGGTAGTAGAAAAGGTATGATCAAAGTGTTACTTGCCTTCCTGATGATCCGCGAAACCTAATGATTCGAAGTAACAAGCGGCGCACTCCGGGTACTCTATCGCAAATAAACAAACAAGCATACAATAAGTACTCATCTAAAGCACAGGTAAAACTCAAATAAGATATCTAACCAGAAGGTTCAACTTAAGAACTCCGGTTGGCAAAAAGAATCAAATCGAACGAAGCAACGAAAGACAAACGGCGAAAGAAAACAACTTCGTTCTAGTAATCTGGATCTAGGGCAAATTTTACAGTAGCAAAAACTTGTTTAAGTTGGTTAAACGGGTAGAGGGTTTCGAGACGAATCCCTAGGCGCTTGAATCGCCTGATTGCGATAAACGAGCGAAAAGTTATACTAAAACAAAAATCGGATCAGGAATCGTGATCAGAAAAATCGCGGATTTAATCCGAGAAAAAGAAAAACGACGAATTTTTTTTCTCTTTTTTTCGGCACGGAAAACGAGGCGCGACGAACCTCGGCGGCGAGATCCGGCGATGGCGGCGGCGGACGTCGGCGGCAGTGGCGGCGGCGGCTTAGGGCGCTTTAGGGTTTCCCCAGGGGGCGGGCCTCGGCTTATAAAGGCCTCCCGGTCGGTGTCCAGGTCGGACAGGGCCCGTTATGTCGGTTCGTTTTTTTAATTATTCCGTTCTGAAGGAAAATAAAAAGAAATACTAAACGGACTCCAAAAATTCCGAAATAAATTTTCACGGGCTTCTAAAATCAAGACGCACAAGGTGAACATTTAATTGGGCCCTAAATGCAATTTTGAAAAGCGCACTTTTTTCCTAAATTCAAATAAAACACCGAAAAACTGTGAAGTAAAATCTTATTTGATTTTATTATTAAATCCTCAATATTTCTTTATTTTGGGAAAGTCATTTTATTCCCTCTCTCATATTTTTGTAATAGAAATAATTGATGATAAAATAAATAAAATCAAATGATCCTATTCCCAAAATTTGAGAAAACTCAAATATGAAAATAACGAAATCCCCAACTCTCTCCGTGGGTCATTGAGTTGCGTAGAATTTCTAGGATCAACCAAAGTGCAAAATAAAATATGATATGCATTGATGATCTAATGTATAACATTCCAAATTGAAAATTTGGGATGTTACAGTAGTGTAGGGCAAATACTATGGTTTAGATTTAGATGCTGGTTTTCAGTAATGAAAATCGGAAGGGGAAACCCTTCTTTGATTAAAAAAACTACTACCTCCATTCTGGTTTACTAGTCCCCATCGTACTTTGGGTTAAAGTTTGTCCACGAATTTTACTTGTAAAATGTGAATGGAAAACGAGATGCATGCATGAACACTAGTTACTCTAACCCCCTCTAACCCCCCTCTCTTCTTTAATTCTTTGCCACATCAGCATGTTTGCTATTCCCGTGTGCATGATACCAGCTAAGATACCACCATTATGGCCAGCCTTAATCATCACATGCAATAATTTAGTGCACCTTGAAATATGAACATGTGTGGGGCGTGTATGTTTTTAATGACTTGAGACTATACCTAGCCCGACATGTAAGATGACTTATTATGCACCGTTCCCCATACCTGCAGGAAGCCCGTTCGTCTCCAAATCTTTTCCTCTCCATATGTGGAAACAATATGCCTGCCAAACTCTCCTTCTCCCTCCGGCGGTCCCACCACTCCACCCCGTGTGAAAAAATCTGCATGCATGACTCTCCTCCCCCCACGCTCGTCCATTCCATTGTGACCAGCAATATTTCCACCCCTTCGCTCCCCCATAATTTACTCCAAAAAACATGCCCACGTAGCTGTTACATAACTGCAGGTGCATTGGGTCACTGACATATGGGCCCAACAGGGGTCTCGCACACATGTTAGTGACGCAACTGGACCTGCAGTTAAGTTAGTGCAGCTCAGTCCATATCTTACGTAGGTGTGCCATTGCTCCCTATAAATACTACGCCTCCCACGACATCGCTATCTCCTTCCCCTCACGTTCACATTCATCGCTATCTCCCCCCTTCCTCTCACATCGACCACCATGGCATCGCCCATCCCAAGCCCTAGGAGCCCCTCACTGCACCGCGCGGACGATCACGCGTCGTCGTTCCGTTCCTCGCCGCCACTAGTCGAGGAGGACGCGTCGGTGTTCCGCTCCTCGCCGCTACGCGACACGTCGCCATTTCGTTCCTCGTCGCCACTAGTCGAGGAGGACGCGTTGGTGTTCCACTCCTCGCCGCGACGCGACGCGTCACCATTCTGTTCCTTGCCGCCACTAGTCGAGGAGGCCGCGTCGGTGTTCCGCTCCTCGCCACGACGCGTCGAGGTGGATGCGTCGGCGTTCCCAATCTCGCCAGCACGCGCGCCGGTGGACGCGTCGGCTCCCCGCTATGAGGAGAACACCACGCCGCCCTTCGAGGCCCCCAACCTTGAGGAGCTTTGGAAAGAAATGGATGTCGCCTTGTGGGAGGCTTTGCCTCCAGCAGAGCGCGCCAAAATAGAGGCGGAGAAGAAGGCCGAGGAAGAGAAGTGCACCACGGAACAAGCTGCCTGGGAGGCCTATGTCGCATCCGAGAGAGTCAGGCGATTGGCTCTTTGGCAGAAGGCTCGTGCGAGGGATGTGAGGGTGGCGGAGGACGCCCGTGCCGATGCCCTGAGTGCAGTCGGGCCCAAGCGCCTCATCTACGCTTGGCGGTACATGGACCGGGTGCACGCTTCCAGCGAGGAGGAGTACCTGTTGGCGCCGGATCACCACACCGGTGAGATCGTGCTCGCCCGCCGGCAAGCCGCCAATCAGCACCTCACAAGTTGCGAGGCTGAGGAAGAGGCATTGTGTCGGTGCTTTGGGAAATGTCCGCGCACCAGGGCACTCGTGGCGCGCCGCAAGCGCTCCTGCGAGTGTCGTGGCTTTTAGGAGGAGTATAATTTTTGTTTCGTAAGGCGGTATCATTAGTTTTGGGACGCAAATGATAAATCCCGAACGTTCAGGAATTTTTAGCGTCCTTAATTAAGTATGTAAAAGGGAAAGTTTGGAAACCTTGTGTATTCGTACGCATTTTGCAAGTACATGCATATAGCACAAAGTTTACTATATACTATCGCACTACACGTCTCTCTCGATATATGCTTGCAGACTGTGCTACTCCCTCCGTCCAGGTCACTAAGTCATCTTTGGTTGTGCACCGTGACCAAGAAGGAGGGAAGACTTATACACCTAGACAGAGGGAATACTACTATTACTTATGTACGTGCAAATGCACGTTTTAACATTACGATGCGGTTTATATAAAAGTAGAAAAACAGCACTAGTCAAGCTTGTGAAACGATTCAATGCAAAACAAATGCAAAAAGGCTCGTTTGATTGTTTACTTTTAGCTTCCTTCTCTGTGGTTATTTCTCTGTCGTACTTTGTACAGAGTATCTCACTGGTTGGAAAGGCATGCAAATTCCCAAATGTTAGTGCATGTCACATGCACTACTCCATCCGTCTAGGTGTGTAAGTCATCTTAGGCTGTGCACCGTGACCAAGGAGGAGGAGAAAACGAGAAACATAAATGTTTATTTTATAATTAATAGTATTGCATGCAATGAACTAACCACTGCATGTCGTGTTTGATATCTCAAGTCATTAAAAGCATGCACACTCTTTATCTCTTATTGGTTGATATGTCAAGAAACAAGAAACGAGGTAGAAGTTAATGCACCGCGCCTAAGTGTTTTGGGATTATTTGGTTTTCGTAAGATGACTTACACACCTAGACGGAGGGATTACAATGGTGAGGAATAAACCAGTTAAATCTTTGGTCAAAATTTAGCACAAATTACAATGGTGAGGAATAAACCAGGATGGAGTAGTAGTTTAGAAGCCCAAATAAATGAGTGAGGCGCCTTGTGGGAAAAGCTAGGGAAGCCGCCAAAAGAACTGGCCCTAGGAGTAGTAGCTAGGGATCGAGTGTGCGAGATGAACCGGAGAAAGTAAATGCAGAGAGATGAAATGCAAAAAAGACGGAGGGATGTGATGGTTGCTTGTCCGTTTATTTTACGGGGCCACTTATTACTGGGAGTGGTTGGGTTTTGTGATATGACGGCTTTACTGCCGCGCCATGAGCGGGGTGAGAGGTGAGACTCCCGTGCAGCGCCGCCCTCTACACTTGTACTACATCGGTCGTGCTTTATTAGTCCCCCATTTGTCGGTGTTCTGGGAACAGGGGTCCCCAGACTTGCCTGCCTGCGGCCTGTGGCGTGGCTCAAAGGGGGGACCAGCACGACCCGTCTTCACCAACACAAACCCAAGACCCTCGCGAGGGGCCAAGCCTCGCGGGGCGGATGACGCGAAGCTTCCTCAGGCACGGCCTCATCAGGCTGGCTCACGAGGAGGCGGAGAGATCAAGGTGGGGTACCTCACGAGGTGCCCATGACGCTAGCCATGACGACTCAGGGCGCCAGGCAGGTGCCAGCCCGCGCGGCGTCCTCCTTTCCTCTTTGGTGCAAAGGGGGCAAGCGCAGCCGCGGAGTACCGAGGCATCAGGCAAAGGTTGCCATTTCGGTGCCACGAGACCAAGACCAGGAGGACTACGAGACGGAGGTCACCGTGGAGCCCAAGACGGCGTCATCACTAGAGCTTTGCGCAGGCGAAGACTACTTTTGTCAGGATAGCTGATACTTGCTGTTCCCCTTCAAATTAGCCCGCCATTGTTGGCTCCCTTTCCGCTCAATATTTGGGGAGAGGACCAGGGCCTCTATAAATAGGATCAGCCACCCATACAGCAAAGGGTCGGTAAAAAAGAGGACAAAAAAGAGGTAGGAAGGAAGAGGCTCATTATAAGGGTCGGCCAAAGGAGAGAGAGAGAGAGAGAGAGAGAGAGAGAGAGAAAGGTGACTGAACTCCTCCGAGCAGTTCATCGCCACAGCCAAGAACAGACCCTCGCGAGGTTGTTCTTCCTTGTATTGTTCATCATCATCAGCCCAAGAGGCAATCCACACACCACACACTGGAGTAGGGTATTGCACCACAACGGTGGCCCGGAACTAGTATAAACCCTGTGTCTCTTGTGTTGTTCTTTCCTTAGTTTAGATCCAAGCATGGTGGAGGGGTGCAGGTAGGTAGGATGCGAAATCTCCGTGCGCACCCCAGTGTTCGAACCTCAAGGGTCTGCCAGAACCCGAACTTCGACATTTGGCGCGCCAGGTAGGGGTGCGTAGGAATTCGTCTTCTGTCACCCCGTTCTCCTCCGACCATCGCGCTCATGTTTGACGCTCGTCAGGCCCGCGTGGAGCGCGGGGCCGCCCTCGCTTCCCGCGTCGCCCAGACGGCCCCTGTCGGTGGGCGTCCTCGCCGTTCCCCATCACCTGCCGTCTACGCCGCCACCGGCCCGGCGGGGGACGAGCAGCAAGCATCGCCTCAGCATCCATCCATGCGCCAAGACGGCCGCACCGCAACTCCCTCGCTCGCCCCAGCTGGTTCTTCGTCCCACGCGCTCCGCGCGCCCATGGGGCTCCGCAACCTCTCCCCGTCTATCGCGCTGCACCGACACCCCTAGTCGTCGCGGCCCTCTTGGGCGGCTCACAGGCGCCGCCTACAAGTTACAACGTCAAGCCGTTCATCCACCAGGTCAGCGCCGCTTCCACGCGGCAGGGGGCTCCCTTGGATCGGGCGGTGCCCGAGACCGGCCTGAGCTTCAGCTCGGAGAACCACCCCTCCAACTCGGCCTGCTCGGGCACGCTCCTCATGCTGTGCACCCCCACTATCTGCCAGGTGGCCATCACCAGAACTCTCATCGATGGCGGGGCAGGCCTCAGCGTGCTCTCAGTCGAGGCCTTCAACCTCCTCTGCATACCCCTGGAACGGCTGCAGCCCAGCCGGCCCTTCTCAGGCGTTGGGGGCAGGTCGTCCGGCTCCTTGGGACAGATCCGGCTCCCAGTGACCTTTGGCACCTACGACAACTTCCGCAAAGAGCTGGTCGACTTCGACATCGCCCCCATCGGCCTCCCCTACAACGCCATCCTCGGCTACCCAGCGCTGGCCCAGTTCATGGCCGCGACGCACCAGGCGTACAACCTCATGAAGATGCCCGGGAGCAGCGGTGTCCTAACAGTGCACGGGGACACTGGGGACGCTCTATGGGTGCTCAAGCTCGTCTTCAAGACAGCGGCGTCGGCACAGCCCGCCGCCTTGGAGGCCCCCGGGCCCAAGGGGGCTGCGCCCGCCAAGAAGAAACAGTTGTTCACCCAAGACAAGGCAGAAACCAAGCAGATACCCACCAACGCCACTTTCACCATAGGCGCCCACCTCAAACCCGAGCAGGAGGAGGCCCTGGTCGGGTTCCTGCGCGCAAACAAGAAGGTATTCGCTTGGGAGCCAGACCAGTTGGCAGGGATCCCCAGGAGTGTAATCGAGCATCACCTCAATGTGTGCCCCAACGTGCGCCTTGTGAAGCAGAAGGCCAGGCGGCAGTCCACAGAAAAGAAGGCCATCATCGTCCAAGAGACCCGCAAATTAGAGGTCGCTGGGGTCATTCGCGAGGTCCGATACCCAGATTGGTTGGCCAACCCTATCGTTGTGCCAAAGAAGGGAGGGAAGGAATGCATGTGTGTCGACTTCACCAACCTCAACAAAGCGTGCCCGCAAGATCCATTCCCGCTCCCCCGCATTGACCAGATTGTCGATTCCACTATGGAATGCGACCTGCTATGCTTCCTGGATGCCTTCTCTGGGTATCACCAGATCAAGATGGCGGTTGAAGACGTCGAGAAGACATCCTTCCTAACCCCGTGTGGGGTGTACTGCTACACCTGCATGCCATTCGGACTACGTAACGCAGGGGCAACCTTTCAGCGGCTGATGCATATCACCTTGGGCCCGCAGCTCGGGAAGAATGTTGAAGCTTACGTCGATGACATCGTGGTAAAATCTCAGGAGGCCAGGACCTTGATACAAGACCTGGAGGAAACCTTCGCGAGCCTCAACGTAGTGAACATATGGCTCAATCAAGAGAAATGTGCGTTCGGAGTCCCCTCGGGCAAGCTCTTGGGTTTCCTCGTGTCTCACCGAGGCATTGAGGCTAACCCGGAGAAGGTCAAGGTAGTGGAAGACATGAGCCCTCCAAAGACCCTCAGAGAAATGCAGAAGCTCACGGGGCGCGTGACCGCGCTAGGGTGCTTCATCTCCAAGTTGGGGGAGCGAGCGCTACCCTTCTTCCAGCTAATGAAGAAAAAGGGGCCCTTCGAGTGGACTGAAGAGGCCGAAAAGGCATTCCAGGATCTCAAGAAATACCTGACCAGCCCACCGGTCATGGTGGCTCCGCGCCCTCAAGATCCCCTGGTGCTTTACCTCGCCGCCACTCCCTACTCCGCTAGCGCAGCCCTGGTGGCAGTCAGAGAGGAGCGTTGAATCAAAACCGTGGCAGCAGCCCGAGGCAAGGCGGAACTGGTACGAGGAAGGCCCACAGAAGCCACCACGACGGCTGATGAGGACCAGCTGCCGCAGAGGGGCGCACCAGAGGCAGAAGAGGCCCCTCTCCCAAATGGCCAGTCTCAGGAGGCCTCATTGTCTCGAGGGGCGCCATGGTCTCCAAAGGGAGCCGCCAGCACTGATGCACTGCACCTCATTGAGCACCCAGTGTACTTCATCAGCACAGTGTTGCGGGATGCAAGGGCGTTGTACCCTATGCCCCAGAAACTCCTCCTCGCGCTACTGGTGGCCTCGGGCAAGCTGCGGCACTATTTTCAGGGTCACCCCATCAAGGTTGTCTCGTCATACCCCCTGGAGAGGGTGCTCAGGAGCCCCAATTCAGCTGGGAGAGTCGCTGAGTGGAACATAGAGTTGCAAGCGTTTCAGCTCGAATTCAGCATGACCAGAGTCATCAAGGGAGCAGCATGGCGGATCTTGTGGCAGAATGGATGGAGGCGCCAGGCCTCAAGGCCGACGAGGATCGGTCCCTGTTCCCGGGAAGCGAGGCGCCAGAAGGCTGGGTCATGTACTTCGATGGGGCGTTCTCCAGACACGGCGCGGGGGCTGGGGCGGTGCTTATATCGCCCACCCAGGACAAACTCTATTACGCCGTGCAGCTTCGTTTCCAGCAAGGCGAAAAGGTCTCCAACAACATAGCGGAGTATGAAGGTTTGATAGCGGGCTTGAAGGCCGCAGCTGCCTTGGGGGTGAAACGCCTCACCATCAAGGGCGATTCGCAGCTCCTTGTCAATTTCTCCAACAAGGTGTACGAGCCAAAGGATGAGCATATGGAGGCCTACCTTGTAGAGGTCCGCAGGATGAAGAAGCAGTTCTGGGGGTTGGAGTTGCAGCATGTGCCCCGTGGCACCAATCAACAGGCCGATGACATTGCCAAACGCGCGTCCAGGCGGTTACCTTAGGAGCCTGGCGTTTTTGAGGAACGGCTCTTCAAGCCTTCAGCCTTGCCGTCACTATCAAACATGGCTCAGCCCCGGGAGGAGCTCCCCCAGCCACCTGCCTCCGGAGCTCCGGCCTGTGGCCCGGCCTCAGGAGCACGCCTGCTCCTGACGATGGAACCTCAGGAGGGATGTTGGATCACGGAGCTCCGGAGCTACTTGACGCAAGGGACCCTGCCGGAGAAGGAGGAAGAAGCAGAGCGAGTGGCACGCCAGGCCACGACATACTGCATCAGAGACGGAGAGCTCTACCGAAAGCGACCAAATGATGTATCCTTGCGCTGCATCTCTAGGGAGCAAGGGAAGGAACTACTGGAAGATATACACGGCGGGGACTGCAGACATCATTCATCGTCACGGACCCTCGTCGGCAAGGCGTTCCGTAGTGGGTTTTATTGGCCCACCGCACTCAATGACGCCGTTGAACTAGTGAAAGCTTGTGAGGCCTGCCAGTTCCACGCCAAGCAGATCCATCAGCCGACAGGGGGCTTGCAGACTATCCCCCTTTCGTGGCCATTCGCAGTCTGGGGGCTCGACATCTTGGGTCCATTTCCTCGGGCGTCAGGGGGCTACCGCTACCTTTACGTTGTTGTAGACAAGTTCACCAAGTGGGCTGAAGTGGAGGCTGTCCGCACCATTCCTGCGGGTTCCGCGGTCAAGTTCATCAAGGGCATCGTGAGCCGGTTCGGGGTGCCGAATCGCATCATCACGAACAACGGTTCGCAGTTCACCAGTAACCTCTTCAAAATGTACTGTGCTAACCTTGGAACGCAGATATGCTACGATTCGGTGGCGCACCCCTGAAGCAACGGCCAGGCCGAGCGAGCCAATGCGGAGGTCCTGAGGGGCCTCAAGACCAGGACGTTCAAGAAGAAGCTGGAGGCCTGCGGCAGAGGTTGGTACGACGAGCTTCAGTCTGTGTTGTGGTCCATCTGCACAACCGCGACCAAGCCGACTGGGGAGACCCCGTTCTTCCTGGTCTATGGGGCCGAAGCGGTCCTCCCTCACGAGGTCAGACGTCGCTCCGTGCGGGTCCTGGTGTTCAACGAGGCGCAACAGGACGCCATGTGGGGGATGGACCTCGTGCTGGGGGAGGAACGTCGCCGAGAAGCTGTGCTACGAGCGGCGAGGTACCAACAAGCGTTGCGGCGATATCACTGCCGCAACATCCGCCCCAGGACACTCGAGGTAGGAGACCTCGTGCTCAGGCGGGCCCTCTCCAGGGAGGGGCTGCACAAGATCTCTCCCATGTGGGAGGGCCCATTCAAGGTTGTTCATGTTTCCAGGCCCGGCTCAGCGCGCTTGGAGACTCAGGAGGGAGTGCCGGTCCAGAATGCATGGAACATCCAGCACCTCCGGAGGTTCTACCCCTAAAAAGGCCCGGAGCTTGTGAAGCAAGGCGAATGCCTGTGAAGCTATCGCATTTTGGAAAAGGCCCGGAGCCTGTCAAGCAAGGCGAATGCCTGTGAAGCTATCGCGTTTTGGAAAAGGCCCGGAGCCTGTGAAGCAAGGCGAATGCCTGTGAAGCTATCGCGTTTCGGAAAAGGCCCGGAGCCTGTGAAGCTCGCCGCCCATGACACTCTCACGTAATAATGAGTTGGGGATGTACATGCCCTGGAGTCTCAGGAGCGCCGGCCTCAGGCCTTGGGGCTCCCTCCCACGCCCAGTGGCAGCACTTAGCTCCGCGCTGGTGAGAAGACGTTGAAGACTAGACTAGGTGTCGGATGCGGCTTTTCATTTGCTTTCCGCAGTTGGCTTGTTCTCCTTCGTTTGAAGTTTTATTGAAGTTGTTGCCGTCTTTGGCTTGCAGTTCTTCGGCTTTTCACGCTCCTGCCTCGATTTCTCTTGTGCAAGGCCTCATGAGGAGGAGAGACGAGCGCCCTCGCGAGTGTTCCTATCCTAGTCACTCAAAGGGTTCGCGACCTGGGCCCCTTGCAGGAGCACCCCTCCAGTCCGTGCCCCTCGGGCACCGCGACACAAACACAGGGCCTGGGTCGGTCGCCCCCACGGCTAGGGCCGGGAACCATCCACGCGCGGGCACATAGTCGGAAGGTACGATGAAGAAAGCAAAACGATAATTAACAGCAATAACCCATATACGCCCCCGCGGGGCACCACACTACTGTCCTTCTTTATGCAGGAAAAGGGAAGAGAAAGAACAAATATGGTGCGGCTCACCTCACACCGGCCCGCAGGGAAGCCCAAGCTGCCTCCGGAGCTCAGGCGGACTCCCTCTCGCGCTTCACCAGGGCGCGTCAGTGGGCGGACGCGCCACCACCCCCCAAGCAGATACGACGGCGTGGGGGCTGGCTGCGGCCACCACTAGGAGAGTCGCCGCCTGAAGAAGAACCGGAGAAGCTTGAGGAACCCTGAGTGCCGCCAGCCCCGCGAGCGCCGTCCTCTCCATCATCGCCGGAGCCGGGTTCCCAGCCGCGGTCGTCGCCCTCGGGGCAACACCCTGCGCGGCGACCATCTTCCCCAAACACCCTAACATAGAGGGTGGCATCGCCGTCGAACCTGAAGTATAGGGTGCACCGACGGCCCAGGCCACGCGCGCGGGCAAACGTCTGCCAACCGCGGGCCAGGGCTAGGCTCCCGGCTGTGGAGACCTCCAGTGAAACCCATGAGGCCCGGCTGCAGCAGCCGTCGGCTTGAAGCCAGAGGCCGCCCAGGGCGCCGGCCGGGAGCTCGCCAAGGAGGAAGCGAGGAAGTGGGAGCCGGGTGCTAGTCGGCTCTGCCAACCACACGACGAACTCCGGCAGCACCTCTGCAGCGCGAAAGCGCGGCATAGGGGGACGTGCAGCGGGAGCGCACCCCCCGGCCGCAGCAATCCGCCCGCCACCACGCTGGAAAGTGTCTCCGCGGCCGCGGGGAGCTGCCGTGGTGGCCACAGGATGTTTGCCGGGGCGCCCTCGGCCCCGCTTGGGCAGGGGAGTGGCATGCTCTGCCTGGCAAGCCTTCCCCTTCTCCGCGGCCGAGAACCTCCTCGACAGGGCCATGAAGAAGAAGGAGAAGCAAGGGGAGATGAACCAGAAGGGCGCACGCCGTCCCGTACTTATAGCCGGTGGAGGCCAACCGCCGACCTCCATGATCGCAGGTAATCATGACCCGTTTTGCATGCAGGGACTTGTCCAGTCAGTGCAGTTGCCGACGCACCATGGGGAAGTGGAGATGCCCACGTCCAATCAACCGCCACGCGGCGCCCAATGCCGCAGGCTGTTAGGGCCCGCGGCGCTTTGCTCTTGCCCTTCCGCCTCCCTGCACGGCCAAGTCCGGGCGCGCCTTGGGCCCGGGGGCTACTGTCGGCATTCTGGGAACGGGGGTCCCCAGACTTGCCTGCCTGCGGCCTGCAGCGTGGCTCAAAGGGGGGCCTAGCACGACCCGTCTTCACCAACACAAACCCAAGACCCTCGCGAGGGGCCAAGCCTCACGGGGCGGACGACGCGAAGCTTCCTCAGGCACGGCCTTGTCAGGCTGGCTCATGAGGAGGCGGAGAGATCAAGGCGGGGTACCTCATGAGGTGCCCATGATGCAAGCCATGACGACTCAGGGCGCTAGGCGGGTGCCAGCCCGCACAGCGTCCTCCTTTCCTCTTTGGTGCAAAGGGGGCAAGCGCAGCCGCGGAGTACCGAGGCATCAGGCAAAGGTTGCCATTTCGGTGCAAGGAGACCAAGACTAGGAGGACTACGAGACGGAGGTCACCATGGAGCCGAAGACGGCGTCATCACCAGAGCTTTGCACAGGCGAAGACTACTTTTGTCAAGATAGCTGATACTTGTTGTTCCCCTTCAAATTAGCCCGCCATTGTTGGCTCCCTTCCCGCTCAATATTTGGGGAGAGGACCAGGGCCTCTATAAATAGGATTAGCCACCCACACAGCAAAGGGTCGGTAAAAAAGAGGACAAAAAGAGGTAGGAAGGAAGAGGCTCGTTATAAGGGTCGGCCAAAGGAGAGAGAGAGAGAGAGAAAAAGGTGGTTGAACTCCTCCCAGCAGTTCATCGCCTCAGCCAAGAACAGACCCTCGCGAGGCTATTCTTCCTTGTATTGTTCATCATCATCAGCCCAAGAGGCAATCCACACACCACACACTGGAGTAGGGTATTACACCACAACGGTGGCCCGAACCAGTATAAACCCTATGTCTCTTGTGTTGTTCTTTCCTTAGTTTAGATCCAAGCATGGCGGAGGGGTGCAGGTAGGTAGGAGGCGAAATCTCCACGCGCACCCCAATGTTCGAACCTCAAGGGTGTGCCGGAACCCGAACTCCGACACCATTGAATTTGACTAAAGATTTAACTGACAAAATGTTAGTGCATGTCAACAAAAACTATATCGTTGGAGTCGTATTTGAACATAGTTTTGAATGATATAATTTTAGGTGACATGCATCAGCATTTATCATACTATATATAATGTTAGTTCAATTTTTGGTCTACTAATCTATAGTACTCCCCCCGGTCCTTTTTTCTTTGCGTTCTATGCTCAGCCCGCATACCAAGGAGAGGAGAGAGCAGCAAAAATCAGACTGTTTTGCCCCTGGTTTGCTACAGAAGGGACGCTGGGTAGTTATTGTGCGCATGCAATGATTGGCTCGACACCCTGTATTCTCGCACCCACGTTCTCCTTTGTCCACCTCTCTGCATGCATGCGGGTTCTCTCTATCCGCTCAATCTCTGCATGCAGGCGCATGCGTCTCTCTCTCTCTCTCTCTCTCTCTCTCTCTCTGTGTGTGTGTGTGTGTGTGTGCAAAATCTTCTCAGCATCTGCACCAATCTCTCACCCATTGCATGGCGTTTGAGCATGAAGAACGCCGAGGCAAGAAGAACATCATCATCGCTTGATACTGGTGGAATTGGAGCCAAAACAATTCGTTTAATTTTGGCAGATGAAATATTTCTGCCAAAATTTTCAACTCCCTCCTAAACTGAACAACCCGCCATAGATTAGCAGCTCGACCAGCACCCGTACGACGTGCTCAAGCATGTGGATGCCACCGTCATCCAGGTGCACGCTGCAGTCTGCGAGCGCGCCGCCTTGCACGAGTGTGTCGCCATCCGCGGGCGCGCCGCACACCTGGAACACATCGCCTAGCTACAACACATTGTCGTCAGTTAGCGCCCTGTCTTCCACAAGTGCGTCGTCGTCCACGAACGGGAGCACGCTTCGGTACGCTTGCTCGATGTCGTCCACGTCAAGCAAGCTTTCATCCATGGTCTCACTAGGGTTGGCTATCCTACCACAACCACGATGGGTGCATTTCATCCATGGAGATGTACGGGATGTAGCAGAGATGGGAGAATGGGAAGGTGAGATGGGACCGGTGGGGACTGGGGAGGATAGTAAGAGGTAGGCGGCTTGCTGCCTTGGGAAGGCGCGAAGGACATGCATGGGAGAGAGAGATGGGAGTAACTGCAGGTATGCATGCGGGCGAACATAAAGGAGGGGTAAAGTTGGAAAGAACAGCCCAACACGCTAATACACAGAGCATTGCAGGGAAAATGGATTTTTCTTAAACACAGACTAAGAAGGACCAGAGGGAGTAGTAAGGTGCCCATGCGTTGCACCGAAGAGTGAAATGCATTGATCGGGGAGTTGTTTATTTTGACAAAGGATGTGGGGGTCATCTCATGTGTAACGGGTATCGATAGGTTTCTTCGGATATTATTTCATCTCTAGAGCTCACAAACATCCGGGTGAAATAGATAAAAAGGTATCTTTTGCAAACAAAAGCATTCAACTGTTCAACCTGCATCCAAAACTTGTGAAGAAATAACACTTATTGTGCTTTGCAAGTGCCGGAGTTCGGGTTCCGGCAGACCCTTGAGGTTCGAACACTGGGGTGCGCGCGGAGATTTCGCCTCCTACCTACCTGCACCCCTCCGCCATGCTTGGATCTAAACTAAGGAAAGAACAACACAAGAGACACAGGGTTTATACTGGTTCGGGCCACCGTTGTGGTGTAATACCCTACTCCAGTGTGTGGTGTGTGGATTGCCTGTTGGGCTGATGATGATGAACAATACAAGGAAGAACAGCCTCGCGAGGGTCTGTTCTTGGCTGGGGCGATGAAGTGCTCAGAGGAGTTCAGTCACCTATCTCTCTCTCTCTGCTCTCCTCTGACCAACCCTCTTGCTGTGTGGGTGGCCGGTCCTATTTATAGAGGCCCTGGTCCTCTCCCCAAATATTGAGCGGGAAGGGAGCCAACAATGGCGGGCTAATTTGAAGGGGGACATCAAGTATCAGCTATCCTGACAAAAGTAGTCTTCGCTTGCACAAAGCTCTGGTGATGACGCCGTCTTGGGCTCCACGGTGACCTCCATCTCGTATTCCTCCTGGTCTTGGTCTCGTTGCACCGAAATGGCAACCTTTGCCTGATGCCTCGGTACTCCACGGCTGCGCTTGCCCCCTTTGCAGCAAAGAGGAAAGGAGGATGCTGCGCGGGCTGGCACCCGCCTGGCGCCCTGAGTTGTCATGGCTTGCATCATCGGCACCTCGTGGAGTACCCCGCCTTGATCTCTCCGCCTCCTCGTGAGCCAGCCTGACGAGGCCGTGCCTGAGGAAGCTCCGCGTCGTCCGCCCTACGAGGCTTGGCCCCTCACGAGGGTCTTGGGTTTGTGTTGGTGAAGATGGGCCGTGCTGGGCCCCCCTTTGAGCCACGCCGCAGGCCGCAGGTAGCTAAGTCTGGGGACCCCCGTTCCCAGAACGCCAACAGTAGCCCCCGGGCCCAAGGCGCGCCTGGACTTGGCCGTGCAGGGAGGCGGAAGGGCAAGAGCGAAGCGCCGCAGGCCCTAACAGCCTGCGGCCTTGGGCGCCGCGTGGCGGTTGATTGGACGTGGGCGTCTCCACTTCCCCATGGTGCCTCAGCAACTTCACTGACTGGACAAGTCCCTGCATGCAAAATGGGACATGATTACCTGCGATCATGGAGGTCGGCGGTTGGCCTCCGCCGGCTATAAGTACGGGACGGCATGCGCCCTTCCGGTTCATCTCCCCTTGCTTCTCCTTCTTCTTCATGGCCCCGTCGAGGAGGTTATCAGTCGCGGAGAAGGGGAAGGCTTGCCAGGCAGAGCATGCCTCTCCCCTGCCCAAGCGCGGCCGAGGGCACCCCAGCAAACATCCTGTGGCCACCACGGCAGCTCCCCGCGGCCGCAGAGACGCTTTATAGCGCGGTGGCGGGCGGATTGCTGCGGCCGGGGGGTGCGCTCCGGCTGCGCTTCCCCCTATGCCGCGCTTTCGCGCTGCAGAGGTGCTGCCGAAGTTCGTCGTGTGGTCGGCGGAGCCGACTAGCACCCGGCTCCCACTTCCTCGCTTCTTCCTCGGCGAGCTCCCGGCCGGCGCCCCGGGCGGCCTCTGGCTTCAGACCGACGGCTGCTGCAGCCGGGCCTCATGGGTTTCACTGGAGGTCTCCGCAGCCGGGAGCCTGGCCCTGGCCCGCGGTTGGTAGACGTCTGCCCGCGCGCGTGGCCTGGGCCGTCGGTGCACCCTATAGTTCAGGTTCGACGGCAATGCCACCCTCTACGTGAGGGTGTTTGGGGAAGATGGTCGCCGCGCAGGGTGTTGCCCCGAGGGCGATGACCGCGGCTGGGAACCCGGCTCCGGCAATGATGGAGAGGACAGCGCTCGCGGGGCTGGCGGCGCTCAAGGTTCCTCAAGCTTCCCCGGTTCTTCTTCAGGCGGCGACTCTCCTAGTGGTGGCCGCAGCCAGCCCCCACGCCGTCGTATCTGCTTGGGGGGTGGTGGCGCGTCCGCCCACCGACGCGCCCTGGTGAAACTCGAGAGGGAGTCCGCCTGAGCACCAGAGGTAGCTCGGGCTTCCCTACGGGCCAGTGCGAGGCGAGCCGCACCAGATTTGTTCTTTCTCTTCCCTTTTCCTGCATAAAGAAGGACAGTAGTGTGGTGCCCTGTGGGGGAGTATATGGGTGATTGCTGTTAATTATTGTTTTGCTTTCTTCATCGTACCTTCTGACTATGTGCCCGCGCGTGGATGGTTCCCAGCCCCAGCCGTGGGGGCGACCGACCCAGGCCCTGTGTTTGTGTCGCGGTGCCCGAGGGGCACGGACTGGAGGGGTGCTCCTGCAAGGGGCCCAGGTCGCGAACCCTTTGAGTGACTAGGATAGGAACACTCGTGAGGGCGCGGCTCTCCTCCTCGCGAGGCCTTGCACAAGAGAAATCGAGGAGGAGCGTGAAAAGCCGAAGAACCGCAAGCCAAAGACGGCAACAACTTCAATAAAACTTCAATTGAAGAAGAACAAGCCAACTGCGGAAAGTAAATGAAAAGCCACGTCCGACACCTAGTCTAGTCTTCGACGTCTTCTCACCAGCGCGGAGCTAAGTGCTGCCACTTGGCATGGGAGGGAGCCCCAGGGCCTGAGGCCGGCGCTCCTGAGACTCCGGGGCGTGTACAGCCCCAACTCATTATTACGTGAGAGTATCACGGGCAGTGAGCTTCACAGGCGTTCGCCTTGCTTCACAAGCTCCGGGCCTTTTTCGAAACACGATAGCTTCACAGGCATTCGCCTTGCTTCACAGGCTCTGGGCCTTTTCCAAAACGCGATAGCTTCACAGGCATTCGCCTTGCTTCACAGGCTCCGGGCCTTTTCCAAAACGCGATAGCTTCAGAGGCATTCGCCTTGCTTCACAGGCTCCGGGCCTTTTCCAAAACGCGATAGCTTCACAGGCATTCGCCTTGCTTCACAGGCTCCGGGCCTTTTCCAAAACGCGTTAGCTTCACAGGCATTCGCCTAGCTTCACAGGCTCCGGGCCTTTTCCAAAACGCGATAGCTTCATAGGCATTCGCCTTGCTTCACAGGCTCCGGGCCTTTTTTGGGGTAGAACCTCCGGAGGTGCTAGATGTTCCATGCGTTCTGGACCGGCACTCCCTCCTGAGTCTCCAAGCGCGCTGAGCCGGGCATGGAAACATCAACAACCTTGAACGGGCCCTCCCACATGGGAGAGAGCTTGTGCAGCCCCTCCCTGGAGAGGACCCGCCTGAGCACGAGGTCTCCTACCTCGAGTGTCGTGGGGCGGATGTTGCGGCAGTGATATCGCCGCAGCGCTTGTTGGTACCTCGCCGCTTGTAGCGCGGATTCTCGGCGACGTTCCTCCCCCAGCACGAGGTCCTTCCCCCGCATGGCGTCCTGTTGCGCCTCGTTGAACGCCAGGACCCGCGCGGAGCGACGTATGACCTCGTGAGGGAGGACCGCTTCGTCCCTGTAGACCAGGAAGAATGGGGTCTCCCCAGTCGGCTTGGTCGCGGTTGTGCGGATGGACCACAACACGGACTGAAGCTCGTCATACCAACCTCTGCCGTGGGCCTCCAGCTTCTTCTTGAACGTCCTGGTCTTGAGGCCCCTCAGGACCTCCGCATTGGCTCGCTCGGCCTGGCCGTTGCTTTGGGGGTGCGCCACCGAAGCGTAGCATATCTGCGTTCCAAGGTTAGCACAGTACATTTTGAAGAGGTTACTGGTGAACTGCGAACCGTTGTCCGTGATGATTCGATTCGGCACCCCGAACCGGCTCACGATGCCCTTGATGAACTTGACCGCGGAACCCGCAGGAATGGTGCGGACAGCCTCCACTTCAGCCCACTTGGTGAACTTGTCTACATCAACGTAAAGGTAGCGGTAGCCCCCTGGCGCCCGAGGGAACGGACCCAATATGTCGAGCCCCCAGACTGCGAATGGCCACGAAAGGGGGATAGTCTGCAAGCCCCCAGCCGGCTGATGGATCTGCATGGCGTGGAACTGGCACGCCTCACAAGCTTTCACTAGTTCAACAGCGTCATTGAGCGCAGTGGGCCAATAAAACCCACTGCAGAACACCTTGCCGACGAGGGTCCATGACGATGAATGATGTCCGCAGTCCCCGCCGTGTATATCTTCCAGTAGTTCCTTCCCTTGCTCCCTAGAGATGCAGCGTAGGGATACATCGTTTGGTCGCTTCCGGTAGAGCTCTTCGTCTCTGATGCAGTATGCCGTGGCCTGGCGTGCCACTTGCTCTGCTTCCTCCTCCTTCTCCGGCAGGGTCCCTTGCGTCAAGTAGCTCCGGAGCTCCGTGATCCAACATCCCTCCTAAGGTTCCATCGTCAGGAGCAGGCGTGCTCCTGAGGCCGGGCCACAGGCCGGAGCTCTGGAGGCAGGTGGCTGGGGGAGCTCCTCCCGGGGCTGAGCCGTGTTTGATAGGGACGGCAAGGCTGAAGGCTTGAAGAGCCGTTCCTCGAAAACGCTAGGCTCCTGAGGTAACCGCCTGGACGCGCGTTTCGCGATGTCATCGGCCTCTTGATTGGTGCCACGGGGCACATGCTGCAACTCCAACCCCCAGAACTGCCTCTCCATCCTGCGGACCTCTGCAATGTAGGCCTCCATGTGCTCATCCTTCGGCTCGTACACCTTGTTGGATAAATTGACAAGGAGCTGCGAATCGCCCTTGATGGTGAGGCGTTTCACCCCCAGGGCAGCTGCGGCCTTCAAGCCCGCTATTAAACCTTCATACTCCGCTATATTGTTGGAGACCTTTTCGCCTTGCTAGAAACAAAGCTGCACGGCGTAATAGAGTTTGTCCTGGGTGAGCGATATAAGCACCGCCCCAGCCCCTGCGCCGTGTCTGGAGAATGCCCCATTGAAGCGCGAGGAGGAGTTTCTGGGGCATAGGGTACCACGCCCTTGCGTCCCGCAACACTGTGATGACGAAGTACACTGGGTGCTCAACGAGGTGGAGTGTGTTAGTGCTGGCGGCTCCCTTTGGAGACCATGGCGCCTCTCGAGACAATTAGGCCTCCTGAGACTGGCCATCTCGGAGAGGGGCCTCTTCTGCCTCTGGTGCGCCCTCTGCGGCGGCTGGTCCTCATCAGCCGTCGTGGCGGCTGCTGTGGGCCTTCCTCGAACCAGTTCCGCCTTGCCTCGGGCTGCTGCCGTAGTTTTGATTCGACGCTCCTCTCTGACTGCCACCAGGGCTGCGCTGGCGGAGTAGGGAGTGGCGGCGAGGTAAAGCACCAGGGGCTCTTGAGGGCGCGGAGCCACCATGACCGGTGGGCTGGTCAGGTATTTCTTGAGATCCTGGAATGCCTTGTCAGCCTCTTCAGTCCACTCGAAGGGCCCCTTTTTCTTCATTAGCTGGAAGAAGGGTAGCGCTCGCTCCCCCAACTTGGAGATGAAGCACCCTAGTGCGGTCACGCGCCCCGTGAGCTTCTGTATTTCTCTGAGGGTCTTTGGCGGGCTCATGTCTTCCACTGCCTTGACCTTCTCCGGGTTAGCCTCAATGCCTCGGTGAGACACGAGGAAACCCAAGAGCTTGCCCGAGGGGACTCCGAACACACATTTCTCTGGATTAGGCCGTAGGTTCACTGCGTTGAGGCTCGCGAAGGTTTCCTCCAGGTCTTGAATCAAGGTCCTGGCCTCCCGAGATTTTACCACGTTGTCATTGACGTAAGCTTCAACATTCTTCCCAAGCTGCGGGCCCAAGGTGATATGCATCAGCCGCTGAAAGGTCGCCCCTGTGTTACGCAGTCCGAATGGCATGCAGGTGTAGCAGTACACCCCACTCGGGGTTAGGAAGGCTGTCTTCTGGACGTCTTCAACCGCCATCTTGATCTGGTGATACCCAGAGAAGGCATCCAGGAAGCATAGCAGGTCGCATTCCGCAGTGGAATCGACGATCTGGTCGATGCGGGGGAGCGGGAACGGATCTTGCGGGCACGCTTTGTTGAGGTTGGTGAAGTCGACACACATGCGTTCCTTCCCTCCCTTCTTTGGCACAACGACAGGGTTGGCCAACCAATCTGGGTATCGGACCTCGCGAATGACCCCAGTGGCCTCTAATTTGCGGGTCTCTTGGACGATGAAGGCCTGCTTTTCTGTGGACTGCCGCCTGGCCTTCTGCTTCACAGGGCGCACATTGGGGCACACGTTGAGGTGATGCTCGATTACACTCCTGGGGATCCCTGCCAACTGGTCTGGCTCCCAAGCGAATACCTTCTTGTTTGCGTGCAGGAACCCGACCAGGGCCTCCTCCTGCTCGGGTTTGAGGTGGCGCCTATGGTGAAAGTGGCGTTGGTGGATCCGTCCTCGTCGACGGGTATCTGCTTGGTTTCTGCCTTGTCTTGGGTGAACAACTGTTTCTTCTTGGCGGGCGCAGCCCCCTTGGGCTCGAGGGCCTCCAAGGCGGCAGGCTATGCCGACGCCGCTGTCTTGAAGACGAGCTTGAGCACCCGCAGAGCGTCCCCAGTGTCCCCGTGCACGGTGAGGACACCGCTGCTCCCGGGCATCTTCATGAGGTTGTACGTCGGGTGCGTCGCGGCCAAGAACTGGGCCAGCGCCGGGTAGCCGAGGATGGCGTTGTAGGGGAGGCCGATGGGGGCGATGTCGAAGTCGACCAGCTCCGTGCGGAAGTTGTCGTAGGTGCCGAAGGTCACTGGGAGCCGGATCTATCCCAAGGAGCCGGACGTCCTGCCCACAATGCTTGAGAAGGGCCGGCTGGGCTGCAGCCGTTCCAGGGGTATGCAGAGGAGGTTGAAGGCCTCGACTGAGAGCACGCTAAGGCCTGCCCCGCCATCGATGAGAGTTCTGGTGACAGCCACCTGGCAGATGGTGGGGGTGCACAGCATGGGGAGCGCGCCCGAGCAGGCCGAGTTGGAGGGGTGGTCCTCCGAGCTGAAGCTCAGGCCGGTCTCAGGCACCGCCCGATCCACGGGAGCCCCCTGCCGCGTGGAAGCGGCACTGACCCGGCGGATGAACGGCTTGACGTGGTAACTTGTAGGCGGCGCCTGTGAGCCGCCCAAGAGGGCCGCGACGACTGGGGGTGTCGGTGCAGCGCGATAGGCGGGGAGAGGTTGCAGGGGCCCATGGGCGCGCGGAGCGCGCGGGACGAATAACCAGCTGGGGCGAGCGAGGGAGTTGCAGTGCGGCCGTCTTGGCACACGGATGGATGCTGAGGCGATGCTTGCTGCTCGTCCCCCGCCGGGCTGGTGGCGGCGTTGACGGCAGGTGACGGGGAACGGCGAGGACGCCCGCTGACAGGGGCCGTCTGGGCGACGCGGGAAGCGAGGGCGGCCCGGCGCTCCGCGCGGGCCCGACGAGCGTCAAACATGAGCGCGATGGTCGGAGGAGAACAGGGTGACGGAAAATGAATTCCTGCGCACCCCTACCTGGCGCGCCAAATGTCGGAGTTTGGGTTCCGGCAGACCCTTGAGGTTCGAACACTGGGGTGCGCGCGGAGATTTCGCCACCTACCTACCTGCACCCCTCCGCCATGCTTGGATCTAAACTAAGGAAAGAACAACACAAGAGACACAGGGTTTATACTGGTTCGGGCCACCGTTGTGGTGTAATACCCTACTCCAGTGTGTGGTGTGTGGATTGCCTCTTGGGCTGATGATGATGAACAATACAAGGAAGAACAGCCTCGCGAGGGTCTATTCTTGGCTGGGGCGATGAACTACTCGGAGGAGTTCAGTCACCTATCTCTCTCTCTCTCTCTCTCTCTCTCTCTCTCTCTCTGCTCTCCTCTGACCGACCCTCTTGATGTGTGGGTGGCTGGTCCTATTTATAGAGGCCCTGGTCCTCTCCCCAAATATTGAGCGAGAAGGGAGCCAACAATGGCGGGCTAATTTGAAGGGGGATAGCAAGTATTAGCTATCCTGACAAAAGTAGTCTTCGCCTGCGCAAAGCTCTGGTGATGACGCTGTCTTGGGCTCCACGGTGACCTTCGTCTCGTAGTCCTCCTGGTCTTGGTCTCATTGCACCGAAATGGCAACCTTTGCCTGATGCCTCGGTACTCCGCGGCTGCGCTTGCCCCCTTTGAACCAAAGAGGAAAGGAGGACGCTGCGCGAGCTGGCACCTGCCTGGCGCCCTGAGTTTTCATGGCTTGCGTCATGGGCACCTCGTGGGGTACCCCGCCTTGATCTCTCCGCCTCCTCGTGAGCCAGCCTGATGAGGCCGTGCCTGAGGAAGCTCCGCGTCGTCCGCCTCGCGAGGCTTGGCCCCTCGCGAGGGTCTTGGGTTTGTGTTGGTGAAGATGGGCCATGCTGGGCCCCCTTTGAGCCACGCCGCAGGCCGCAGACAGGCAAGTCTGGGGACCCCCGTTCCCAGAACACCGACAACAAGAAATGATCTTTAAGAATTAGTTTTTGAGTATCGATTGTTATACATGTTGGCTACAGATGACATGGCACTTTCTTATAGTCAACAGTTGGCTATACTATTAAGTAATATTAACCATGCCCTTATACACCTAGACGGAAGGATTAAATTAGGATGACTTGCAAGCGGGCAGAGGAGATGTAAGAAATGGTTCATCGTAAGTCTTTCACCAGTACTGTACTAAAAATTCATACATGGAAGATTCTAGACTAAACCATAAACGAATACACTTTTATTCATGCGCGATACTCTAATAGAGCAAGATCCTGCATGGAAGTCTCCACATGCTTAGACAGCGGATTACATTGAGCGAAGACTAATGATCAACATTTAACTTGATAATGTGTATGTCCAGGTGAACCTCCTTGGATTTTGAACAGGAAGGACAGAAACACATACGGTGCAACGGGAGCAGCACCATTGGCGTTGAGGTTGTCGCCCATGTCCAAACACCACGTAGACACGGTCTTTGAGCACGGTTCGTAGTCGTTCCACGCTTGGGCATTGAAGTTTGTAACTATTTTAGATTAGAATATACTACTCCTCCAGTGCTAGTAGTAGAGTAGAGTCCTACTCTACTACTCTACTCAAGCAAGTTACGGCATAGCGCTGTAGGGAGTACCAGTACTGTGATCACTCAAGCAAGTTGTCTGGTATTGACATGACCCTACGCTGCTGGTATGTGTCTCGTAAGTCAAGCGGCATGCTGTAGTCATCATCACCTGTCCACTTCCCGCGGAATACAATCACAGTCACTACAAGGTCTTTGAGCAGGATCCCAGCTTCTCTGGGCCTTCAGGAATTTTTGACTGGAGGCTGGTAAGTAGCCTTGGTACACGCTCTTGGTTTGTCGGACTGAATTATCCGATTAACCAGGAGATAACCGACGGCAAGGATCATGATGGCAGCGCGGTTTTGTTCATCAGGCAAAACTGTGTGTACACATCATACCATGCGTCTCTGCATGCACCATACCCTGATATGTGCTGCCACGCTCTACAGTGCAAAGTAGGAGAGAGGGTCGCAAGTATCAGACTTCGACCTGCTGGCTAGAGTTTCCCCCGTCAGGCACCCATCTGGTTCAAGCCGTCAGCCAATCTCCACAGCTTAATAAATAGTAACGTCTAACTGAGCTAGTTAGTTAGATGCGTACACTTGGTGTAGTAGGATCTTTATTTAGTTTGATGCATACACTTGTTCTTTTTTGGTAGACCTTTTGTAATGGTGGCTGATGTTTGGTTTGGAAGAGAGAGCTGCGTCTTCACTCTTCTGGCCTGCTTACTGCTTCTGTTGCACCCCCAGCCCTGGTTGCTATTGCTGCTGCTGTTTTCAATGTACAATCAGTAGTATATTTCATCTATTGGTTGAATAAATGTGTTGTTAGAACGACAAACACAATGTTTTGGAAGTCGTTGCACGGTTCGATCCTTTAGTGCCCCGTACCGTACGTAGCACATACTATTTTTCGTACGGAACACATTTTCCACTTGTTGATAACATGCAGCCCACTGATGAAGGCCCAATAGAGAAGCCCATAATTAACTGGAAGGGAGGCTCTCACATGAATCCGGCCCAGGTACATGCTCCTGGTCCCCTAAACATAAATAAGTAAATAAATAAAGCTAAATGCTCATGCACCAGTTCTTTGGGAAAATAGGTAGCCCAGTATTTCTTTTTGAAGAATACCCAAGCTAGGCCTATTTGTTTTCTCCGAATTACTGGGCTACAAATCTTTCAAGACGAGGAGGGATGCATTCCAGCCTGGCTTAAGAGTATGGTCAATGTCTGTTAAAAGTAATATCAAAAGGGGTTCAAAATTCCAAAAAAATTATAGCAAATGGGATATAAGTTTCTTTTTTTGCTTCTGTTCTTCAGTGATGTCTTATACGTATTTCATTGGATCTAACATGATATAGTACTAATTTATTTTTAAATTTGTTTTAGTATGGCTATTAATTTTTGGATTAAGAATATTTCGTCCCCCGGCAAAAATTTGTGAATTTTCAAAATTTCCCACATATTTAGTTAATTTTTTGACCCTGGTACTGACCAGAAAATGGCCAGCAATTCTAAAAATGGAAAACGGGCTACAATAAATTCCATATGAATTAGAAAATGAGTAAAAATTATAAAATAATAGCAAATGAGTTGTACAGGCCACAGATTTCGAGGCTGACTTGTTTACGCAAGGCTTTGTCAGTGAACACACGATTCTAGCAGCAGTGACTGCTGGATGTCCATCCAACGGCCGATGTGCTTCTTCAATCTATGATCGTCCTGCTCCAGCCGCCTAGCGCCAGCAGGACTGCCTGCTCCCTCCTCTTGTGGCCCGCTGTGATGCCGCGCAGGCTTCCTCGGCCCACCCTACTCCCTCCGCTGGCCTGGCCGCACGCAATCAACTGCCTCCTTATTACGTGAAAAAATGATTCCTCCCACTGACATCTGGGGCGCACCGGTTGGGAGGCTGGTCTGTGGGCCTACTAAGTTGACGCGTACGCAGGGCTTGTCAACTTAGTCAACAAACGTTTCTAGTAGCAGTAACCGTTGGATTTGACTCGAATGGTCTTGCTGCTTCTTCAATCGCTGCTTTTCTTGCACCAGCCGCCCAAACCAGCGCCGGGGAGACCGCCTGCTCCTGCCTCCAGTGGCAGGCTGTGCTGCCGTTGAGGCCTCATCGCCCCCTACTACTCCCACCGCTAGCCAGGCCCTACGGCGACGGCAGCCTCACACCGCAGCCGAACCAGTGAACCCTCATACTCCTCTCCACGTGGGCATCCACTGCCGCGTCTTCCCTGGCTCCGCGTCGTCCCCTTCCTAGGCCTCGCCGTCGTCCACCGCCTTGGTGCTCTCGGTGCGGCGTGGTCAACGTGGTCAACGACATTCCATCAGAAGAGTACTGTACGTGGAGAGGCTGACAGCTAGGTCCACGGCCACAGCCCAGTTTTTTGTGATTTGCCAAGTAAGTCGCTTTGTCAGGCATGTTGGGCTGCAAATCTTTCAAGACGAGGAGAGCTTTCATTCAGCTGGTCGAGAAAATGGCCCATCAGTAATGAGAAATGGGTTGTACATTTTTAAAACACATCAAACCGGCAATTAGTTTCAAATATCTTTTTTTTCATTTCGATATTTTAAATTACATTAATTTTTATGCATGGAGAATTTGTTGGATTTTATATTGATATACATTTATTTTTAAAATCAGTTTGAATGTGAGTCGAAATTTCGGGATTAAAAACAGTTCGGACCGCACCGAAATATGCAAAATTTCGTATAATTTTTTAACCGTGGCCACAATATGGGCTGTAATGCTAACAAAAAGAATATGGCCTCAAAGAAACCTTAATAATTAGCAAGTGGGCTGTAAATTATTAGAAATAATGGCAGATGGGATGTATTTTGTTTTCCACAGATTTGAGGCTTTCCTTCAAAAAAGGTTGATGCACAAGCAGTGACTGTTGGATGGCCATCCAACGGCCGTCGTGCTTCTTCAATCTCTGCTCTGCCCGCTCTAGCCACTCAAACAAGCGCCGGCGGGACTGCCTGCTCCCTCCTCCCCGCGGCCGGCTCTGCTTCCACGCAGGCCTCACTGCCCCACCGTACTCCCATCGCTGGCCTAGCCATCCCTCTACTCACCCACACCTGCTGTTATTCTCCGGCAACGGCAGACGAACTAGTAAACCCTCATACAGTCGTACTCCCCTCCGCGTGGGAAACAACCACCGGGTCTTCCCTGCCTCTGTGTTGTTCCCTTCCTAGGCCTCGCCGTCGTCCACCGCCATGGTGCTCTCGGTGTGGCCTGGTCAACGTGGTCAACGACCGACATGCATCTGAAGTGGACTGTACGTGGAGAGGCCGACAACTGGGTCCATGGCCGCACGCAAGGAAATGCCTCCTTATTATGCACAAAATAATGATTCCTCCACCTGACATCAGGGACCCACCGAAAGGCCTCTGTATTTCGTGAAAAAAATGTTACCGCCGCTGACAGGTCGGACCCACCAGCTATATCTTCGCACGCAAGGAAGTGCCTCCTTATTACGCACAAATAAATGAATACTCCCCCTGTTAGCTGGGACCCAGTATAGTGGCAGGCTGACTTGTGGGCCTACTAAGTTGACGGGGACGGAGGGCTTTGTCAACTTAGTCAATATGCACGATTTTAGCTCCAGTGACAGTACGATATCCATCCAACGGCCATAGTGCTTCTTCAACCTCTGGTCTTCTTGCTCCAGCCGCCCAAACCAGCGCCGGTCGTGCCTTGTGCTCCTGCCTCCCATGGCCGGCTGCGATGCGGCGGAGGCCTCACCGCCCCCTACTACTCCCACCGCTGGCCAGGCCATCCCTCTACTCACCCACACCCCCTGTTATTCTGCGGTGACGGCAGCCTCACACTGCAGCGAACCAGTGAACCCTCGTACTCCTCTACGCGTGGGCATCCACTGCCGCGTCTTCCCCGGCTCTGCGTCGTCCCCTTCCTAGGCCTCGCCGTCGTCCACCGCCTTGGTGCTCTCGGCGCGGCATGGTCAATGTGGTCAAGGAACGGCTTTCATCGGATGTGGACTGTACGTGGAGAGGCTGACAGCTGGGACCACGGCCGCAGCAAGGAAGTGCCTCCTTATTACGTGCAAAATAATTAGTCCTCCACCTGACAGCGGGGACCCACTGGACGGGCCACCGTATTTCGTCAAAAAATGTTTCCCCCCTGACTGCTGGGACCCACCAGCTACATCTTCGCACGCAAGGAAGTGCTTGACAGTCGGGACCCACCTGGTCGAAGCGCACGTAGCGTTGTCATTCTGGTCGCGAACGTGTACGTACATATATACTGGTGGATGTAGAGGCGCGCACTTGTCGTAGTAGAGGCGCGTATGTGTCGTAGTAGAGGCGTGCACGTAGCATGTACACGTACGTACAGCGGCCAGGGTGAAAGAAAGAAAATACGGCCACATATGTGTACATACGGGCGGGGTCTCGAACGCCTACTCGCGCATACGTTCGGCCAGGGCTCGTGTACATGGCTGGGTCGGAACGGAGAAACAACGTCGTCGTCGTGTTCATGGGGAGGCAACGGAATGCGTCGTGTTCATGGGGAGGCAACGAAATGCGTCGTGTTCATCGAGAGGCAACAGAACATGTGGGAGCCAACCGGCTGGGTCAGAACGGAATGCGTGGTCGTGTTCATCGGGAGGTCTTGGATGCAACAGGCGATGGAAACGAGGCTTGGTGTACCGCACAACGGAGGAAACGGACCTCTTACGTTTGGAACGGGGTCCTGTTGATCGGGAGGGGTCTGGCGTACCACAAAATGGAGGAAACAGACCTCCTACGGTCGAAACGGCGGTCCTGTTGATCGGGAGGGGTGTGGCGTACCACAAAACGGACAAAACGGACCTCCTACGGTCGAAACGGGGGTCCTGTTGATCGGGAGGGGTGTGGCGTACGGCAAAACGGACGAAACGGACCTCCTACGGTCGGAACGGGGGTCCTGTTCATTGGGAGGGGTGTGGCATACCGCAAAACGGGACTCCACGGGATATTGTTCATCTCCACTGTCGACCTCCTCCAGCCTCCACGGGCTCCTATTCATCCAGCCTCCACCTCGCCTACTCCACCGGCTACTGTTCAACCACCCCTCCACCGTCTACTATTCATCCAGCCCTCCACCACACCACGGAGTCCTGTTCATCCAGAGGCAATGCCACCGCTCACGGTTCATCCAACCCCCCCCCCCCACAACGCTCACTGTTCATCCAATCGATCGGCTTCAGTTAGCAGCAGTAGCGAAGGAATCGCTCGATCGGCTTCAGTTAACAGCCATCGATCGATCGCTCGGGTTCAGTAACGTGTAGCCTGCAGTGCAATCGCTCGGGTTCAGTTAGAGCCCAACACCTCGCTCGGGTTCAGTTAGAGCCAACGCCTCGCACACATGCGCGTACGTGTACGAGGGAAACGCACATCGCTCGGCCCCCAACCTCCCACCGTAACCGGGAACTCCTCGCCCTCGCTTCTACCACGGTTTTCTCCGTCATGGACGGCCCAAAGAATGTCATGCAGCTGCGTCTCCGGCCCGCCCAGGACGAAAAGCCCATTTTCTGTCATGATTTTTTGTCATATAAGTAGGAGCCCACCACATCTATGATGATACCTAGTTTTGTCACAATTATCGTCATAGAAGTGTCATATGTATGACAATTTTTTTTCGTTCGGCCCAAAATGTCACGGATGTGTCTTTTTTTTAGTGGGGGTAGGCGCGACCCTACCTCGTGGCCTCCCTGTTGGTTGCTTGACGTAGGGTCCAAGTCTCCTGGATCTTGTTGGTTCCAAAAATAACGTTCCCAAAGGTTTCATTCCGTTTGGACTCCGTTTGATATTCCTTTTCTTCGAAACCCTAAAATAGGCAAAAAAAACATCAATTCCTGGCTGGGCCTCCGGTTAATAGGTTAGTCCCAAAAATAATATAAAAGTGAATAATAAAGCCCAATAATGTCCAAAACAGAAGATAATATAGCATGGAGCAATAAAAAATTATAGATACGTTGGAGACGTATCAAGCATCCCCAAGCTTAATTCCTGCTCGTCCTCGAGTAGGTAAATGATAAAAACAGAATTTTTGATGTGGAATGCTACTTGGCATAATTTTAATGTAATTCTTCTCAATTGTGGTATGAATATTCAGATCCGAAAGGTTCAAGATAAAAGTTTAATATTGACATAGAAATAATAATACTTCAAGCATACTAACTAAGCAATTATGTCTTCTCAAAATAACATGGCCAAAGAAAGTTCATCCTTCCAAAATCATGTAGTTTAGTCATGCTCCATTTTCATCACACAAGAATACTCTCATCATGCACAACCCTGATGACAAGCCCAGCAATTGTTTCATACTTTAGTAATCTCAAACTTTATAAACCTTCACGCAATACATGAGCGTGAGCCATGGATATAGCACTATGGGTGGAATATAGTATAATTATGGGGGTTATGTGGAGAAGACAAAAAGGAGGAAGTCTCACAACAACGAGGCTAATCAATGAGCTATGGAGATGCTCATCGATTGATGTTAATGCAAGGAGTAGGGATTGCCATGCAACAGATGCACTAGAGCTATAAATGTATGAAAGCTCAACAAAAGAAACTAGTGGGTGTGCATCAAACTTGCTTGCTCAGGAAGACCTAGGGCACTTGAGGAGGCCCATTGTTGGAATATACAAGCCAAGTTCTATAATGAAAAATTCCCAGTAGTATATGAAAGTGACAAAACAAGAGACTCTCTATCATGAAGATCATGGTGCTACTTTGAAGCACAAGCGTGGAAAAAGGATAGTAGCGTTGTCCCTTTTTTTTGGGCCTTCATTTTTTTATTTGGCTTTTCTCCCCTTTTTTTATTGGGACAATGCTCTATTAAATGATGATCATCACACTTCTATTAATTTACAACTCAATGATTACAACTCGATACTAGAACAAGGTATGACTCTATATGAATGCCTCTGGCGGTGTACCGGGATATGCAATGAATCAAGTGTGACATGTATGAAAGAATTATGAATGGTGGCTTTGCCACAAATACTATGTCAACTACATGATCATGCAAAGCAATATGACAATGATGAACGTGTCATGATAAATGGAATGGTGGAAAGTTGCATGGCAATATATCTCGGAATGGCTATGGAAATGCCATAATTGGTAGATATGGTGGCTCTTTTGAGGAAGATATAAGGAGGTTTATGTGTGAAAGAGCGTATCATATCACGGGGTTTGGATGCACCGGCGAAGTTTTCACCAACTCTCAATGTGAGAAAGGGCAATGCACGGTACCGAAGAGGCTAGCAATGATGGAAGGGTGAGAGTGCGTATAATCCATGGACTCAACATTAGTCATAAAGAACTCACATACTTATTGCAAAAATCTACAAGTCATAAAAAACCAAGCACTACGCGCATGCTCCTAGGGGGATAGATTGGTAGGAAAAGACCATCGCTCGTCCCCGACCGCCACTCATAAGGAGGACAATCAAAGAACACCTCATGTTTCAAATTTTTTACATAATGTTTACCATACGTGCATGCTACGGGACTTGCAAACTTCAACACAAGTATTTGTCAATTTCACAACAACTCAACTAGCACAACTTTAATATCACTACCTCCATATCTCAAATTTTATTATTAATCTTGTATACCTAGCATATTAGGTATACTAGAGTGAATTTTATTATTAATCTTGTATACCTTGCATATTAGGATTTAACCAAATTACCATGCTATTTAAAACTCTCAAAATAATATAAGTGAAGCATGAGAGATCAATAGTTTCTATAAAACAAATCCACCATCGTGCTCTAAAAGATATAAGTGAAGTACTAGAGCAAAACTATATAACTCAAAAGATATAAGTGAAGCACATGGAGTATTCTAATAATTTCCGAATCATGTGTGTTTCTCTAAAAAGGTGTGTACAGCAAAGATGATTGTGGTAAACTAAAAAGCAAAGACTCAAATCATACAAGACGCTTCAAGCAAAACACATATCATGTGGTGAATAAAAATATAGCTCCAAGTAAAGTTACCGGCAGAAGTAGACGAAAGAGGGGATGCCTTCCGGGGCATCCCCAAGCTTTGGCTTTTAGGTGTCCTTAGATTATCTTGGGGGTGCCATGGGCATCCCCAATCTTAGTATCTTGCCACTCCTTGTTCCATAATCCATCAAATCTTTACCCAAAACTTGAAAACTTCACAACACAAAACTTAAAGTAGAAAATCTCGTGAGCTCCGTTAGCGAAAGAAAACAAAAGACCACTTCAAGGTACTGTAATGAACTCATTCTTTATGTATATTGGTGTTAAACCTACTGTATTCTAACTTCTCTATGCTTTGTAAACTATTTTACTAGCCATAAAATCATCAAAATAAGCAAACAACACACGAAAAACAGAATCTGTCAAAAACAGAACAGTCTAGTAATCTGTAGCTAACGCAAGATCTGGAACCCCAAAAATTCTAAAATAAATTTATGGACGTGAGGAATTTATCTATTAATCATATGATAAAAGAATTAACTAAATAGAACTTTTCAAATAAAAATGGGAGCAGTTCTTGTGAGCGCTAAAGTTTCTATCTTTTACAGCAAGATTAACAAGACTTTCCCCAAGTCTTCCCAACGGTTCTACTTGGCACAAACACTAATTAAACACAAAAAACACAACCAAAACAGAGGCTAGATAAATTATTTATTACTAAACATGAGCAAAAAGCAAGGAATAAAAATAAAATTGGGTTGCCTCCCAATGAGCGCTATCGTTTAACGCCCCTAGCTAGGCATAAAAGCAATGATAGATCTAGGTATTGCCATCTTTGGTAGGCAATCCATAAGTGGCTCTCATAATAGATTCATAAGGTAATTTAATTTTATTTCTAGGAAAGTGTTCCATTCCTTTCCTTAACGGAAATTGGAATCTAATATTTCCTTCCTTCATATCAATAATTGCACCAATAGTTCTAAGGAAAGGTCTACCAAGAATAATAGGACATGAAGGATTGCAATCTATGTCAAGAACAATAAAATCTACGAGCGCATAGTTCCTATTTGCAACAATAAGAACATCATTGATTCTTCCCGTAGGTTTCTTAATAGTGGAATCTGCAAGGTGCAAGTTTAAAGAGCAATCATCAAAATCACGGAAACCTAACAAATCACACAAAGTTTTTGGAATCGTGGAAACACTAGCACCCAAATCACACAAAGCATAGCATTTCATGATCTTTAATTTTAATTTTAATAGTTGGTTCCCACTCATCATAAAGTTTTCTAGGGATAGAAACTTCCAACTCAAGTTTTTCTTCATAAGATTGCATCAAAGCATCAACGATATGTTTGGTAAAAGCTTTATTTTGACTATAAGCATGAGGAAAATTTAGCACGGATTGTAACAAAGAAATAAAATCTATCAAAGAGCATTTATCATAATTAAATCCCTTGAAATCCAAAATAGTAGGTTCATTAGCATCAAGAGTTTTGATCTCTTCAATCCCACTTTTATCAAATTTAGCATCAAGATCTAAAAACTCCGAATTTTTGGAACGCCTTATAGGTAAAGGTGGATCATATTCAGTCCCATCATTACCAAGATTCATATTACAAAACAAAGATTTAATAGGGGACACATAAATAACTTTTAGATCTTCATCTTTATTATCATGGAAACTAGAAGAACACGCTCTTATAAAGGAATCTTTCTTAGCACGCATCCTAGCGGTTCTTTATTTGCACTCATCAATGGAAATTCTCATGGCTTTGAGAGTCTCATTGATATCATTCTTAGGTGGAGTAGATCTAAGTTTCAAAGAATCAACATCAAGAGAAAATCTATCAACGTTCCTAGCCAACTCATCAATCTTAAGCAATTTTTCTTCAATCAAAGCATTGAAATTCTTTTGCGAAGTAATAAATTCTTTAATATTAGATTCAAAATCAGAGGGATTCTTATTATAATTTCCATAAGAATTGTTGTAGGAATTACCATAATTATTAGAGGAATTACTAGGATAAGGCCTAGGATTAAAGTTTCCCCTATACGAGTTGTTACCAAAATTGTTCCTACCAACAAAATTCACATCCATAGATTCATTATTATTCTCAATGAAAGTAGACAAAGGCATATCATTAGGATCAGAAGAAACACTTTTATTAGCAAATAATTTCATAAGTTCATCCATCTTTCCACTCAAAACATTAATTTCTTCTATCGCATGCACTTTCTTATTAGTAGATCTTTCAGTGTGCCATTGAGAATAATTAACCATAATATTATCTAGGAGTTTAGTAGCTTCTCCTAAAGTGGTTTCCATAAAAGTGCCTCCCGCGGCCGAATCTAGAAGATTTCTAGAAGCAAAATTCAATCCGGCATAAATTTTTTGTATAATCACCCACACATTTAAACCATGTGTTGGGAAATTACGTATCATTAATTTCATCCTCTCCCAAGCTTGTGCAACATGTTCATGATCAAGTTGCTTAAAATTCATAATATCGTTTCTAAGAGAGATGATTTTAGCAGGAGGAAAATACTTAGAGATAAAAGCATCTTTGCACTTATTCCATGAATCAATACTATTTTTAGGCAAAGACAAAAACCAAGCGTTAGCACGATCTCTAAGCGAAAAAGGAAATAGCTTAAATTTAACAATTTCATTGTCCACATATTTATTCTTTTGCATATCACACAAATCAACGAAGCTATTTAGATGGGTAGCGGCATCTTCACTAGGAAGGCCGGAAAATGGATCTTTCATGACAAGATTCAGCATGGCAACATTAATTTCACAAGATTCAGCATTGGTAAGAGGAGCAATTGGAGTGCTAATAAATCATTATTGTTGGTATTGGTAAAGTCACACAATTTAGTGTTATCTTGAGCCATCGTGACAAGCAAGCAATCCAACACACAAGCAAACAAGAAACAGGCAAAAAGAGGCAAAGAGGCAAATAGAGAAAGAGAGGCAGGATAGAGAGAGGGCGAATAAAACAGCAAGGGTGAAGTGGGGGAGAGGAAAACGAGAGGAAAATGGAAAATAATGTAATACAGGAGATAAGGGTTTGTGATGGGTACTTGGCATGTTGACTTTTCTGTAGACCTCCCCGGCAACGGCGCCAGAAATCCTTCTTGCTACCTCTTGAGCACTTGCATTGGTTTTCCCTTGAAGAGGAAAGGGTGGTGCAGCAAAGTAGGTAAGTATTTCTCTCAGTTTTCAGAACCAAGGTATCAATCTAGTAGGAGGCTACGCGCCAGTCCCTCGCACCTACACAAAACAAATAAATCCTCGCAACCAACGTGATAAGGGGCTGTCAATCCCTACACGGTCACTTACGAGAGTGAGATCTGATAGATATGATAAGATAATATTTTTGGTATTTTTATGATAAATATGCAAAGTAAAATAAAAGCAAAGTAAAAAAGCAAAGTATTGGAAGATTTAATATGATGAAGATAGACCCGGGGGCCATAGGTTTCACAAGTGGCTTCTCTCAAGAGCATATGTATTTTATGATGGGTGAACAAATTATTGTTGAGCAATTGACAGAATTGAGCATAGTTATGAGAATATCTAGGTATAATCATGTATATAGGCATCACGTCCGAGACAAGTAGACCGACTCCTGCCTGCATCTACTACTATTACTCCACACATCGACCGCTATCCAGCATGCATGTAGAGTATTAAGTTCATAAGAACAGAGTAACGCCTTAAGCAAGATGACATGATGTAGAGGGATAAACTCATGCAATATGATGAAAACCCCATATTTTTATCCTCGATAGCAACAATACAATGCGTGCCTTGCTGCCCCTACTGTCACTGGGAAAGGACACCGCAAGATTGAACCCAAAGCCAAGCACTTCTCCCATTGCAAGAAAGATCAATCTAGTAGGCCAAACCAAACTGATAATTCGAAGAGACTTGCAAAGATAACCAATCATACATAAAAGAATTCAGAGAAGATTCAAATATTGTTCATAGATAAACTTGATCATAAACCCACAATTCATCGGTCTCAACAAACACACCGCAAAAGAAGATTACATTGAATAGATCTCCACAAGAGAGGGGGAGAACTTTGTATTGAGTTCCAAAAAGAGAGAAGAAGCCATCTAGCTAATAACTATGGACCCAAAGATCTGAGGTAAACTACTCACACTACATCGGAGAGGCTATGGTGTTGATGTAGAAGCCCTCCGTGATCGATGCCCCCTCCGGCGGAGCTCCGGAAGAGGCCCCAAGATGGGATCTCTTGGATACAGGAAGTTACGGTGGTGGAATTAGGGTTTTGGCTCTATATCTGATCGTTTGGGGGTACGTAGCTATATATAGGAGGAAGAAGTACGTCGGTGGAGCAACAGGGGACCACGAGGGTGGAGGGTGCGCCTGGGGGGGGGGGGGGGTAGGCGCGCCCCCTACCTCGTGGCCTCCCTGTTGGTTGCTTGACGTAGGGTCCAAGTCTCCCGGATCTTGTTCGTTCCAAAAATCACGTTCCCGAAGGTTTCATTCCGTTTGATATTCCTTTTCTTCGAAACCCTAAAATAGGAAAAAACAGCAATTCTGGGCCGGGCCTCCGGTTAATAGGTTAGTCCCAAAATAATATAAAAGTGAATAATAAATCCCAATAATGTCCAAAACAGAAGATAATATAGCATGGAGCTATCAAAAATTATAGATACGTTGGAGACGTATCAGTGCGAGGGTGCAATCTTGGTAAGGAGGGGGCGAAGGTGCTCCGTGAGCCACATCGCCCACAGCCAGGGGAGGGCGAGGCAGTGAGAGGGATGGTAAAGGATAGCCCCTCGCGGCGCTGACGAGCTCGGCGATGCGGTCCAACCAGTCCTCGTAGAGGTCGTCAACCAGGCGGTAGCGCAGGAGCTTGCATGCCATGAGCAGCGCGGCCTGCGCGTCCGTGGGCGCACGGCGAGCCCGAGGCGATGAGCTGGCCGTAGTCAGCGACGGGGTGGCGGTGCGGCCATCTCGCCGCACGGAGGGGTGCAGAGAGGAAGCTTGATGCTCGTTTGCTGCCGGGCCGGTGGCGGCGTTGGCGGCGGGTGACGGAGAATGATGGGGAGGCTCGCCGACAGGGGCTGTCTGAGCGACACGGGTGGAGAGGGCGGCCCGGTGCTCAGCGCGGGCCCGGCGAGCGTCGGCCATGAACTTGGCGGAGTGGCGAAGTGCGGATTGACAAAGGGGGAGGCTTCAGCGCACCCCTACCTGGCGCGCCAAATGTCAGATTTCGGGTTCCGGCAAAACCCTTGAGGTTCGAACACTGGGGTGCACACGAAGATCTCTCCCCCTCTAGCTCGCACACACCATGATCTCACGGCCTAGCTCGACGAACCCAAAGAACACGAGACACAAGAGTTTATACTGGTTCAGGCCACCGATGTGGTGTAATACCCTACTCCAGTGTGGTGTGGTGGATTGCCTCTTGAGCTGAGGATGAACAATTACAAGGAAAGAACAGCCTCCCGAGGAGAGGTGCTCTTGTGCTTGATAAGTGTGGTGGTTTTGGTGGAATGGATCCGGTCCAAGATGAGATCTCCTCTCTACGGTGGTGGCTAGTCGTATATATAGAGGCACGGGTGCTCTTCCCAAATATTAGGCGGGAAGGGATCCCACAACGGCCAATTTGAAGGGGGACAGCTAGTACAAGCTATCCTAACAAAAGATGGTCTTTGCCTGCCAAAGGCTCTGGTGGTGACATCGTCTTGGGCTCCACGGTGACCTCCATCCTGCTGGTCTTGGTCTTGTTACACCGATGTGGAAAACTTTGCTTGATGCCTCAGGACTCCTCGTATGCACTTGCCTCTTTAGCACCAAAGGGGAAACGAGGACACTGCATGCGCTTGCGCCCGCCTGGCTCCATTCATCATGGCTTGCGTCACAAGACCTTTGAAGTAAAGCCGAAGATGATCGAGGGGCAACATGCAGCGTGCGGAGGTGCCTCAATACGCAAGATGACGGGAGCTCCATGGCCCAAAGGTTCCATTCCAGAGGTGTCTGAATTGTGGCAACAGGAGTGGTTCTACATCACGGCTCCTAGAAGTGCCAAGTGGGCGGCCGCCCCTGTTTTCCGCTCGGGCCCTCCACCACAACTGATGTCATGGATCAGCAAAGGTCTGAGCTGGGGTCCAGCCAAGGACGTGCCTATACTGCAAAGCCGCATTCGAGATGTCTTCAATGGAGAACTTAGTTTGGTTGTGGTAATACAAGTTATGCTGGTTCGTCAAGTCCAGCCTTGCAAACGCCGGCCCCTTCGCTTGTGGGAGTTCAATCCCGAGGGACCGCGTGTCATTCAAAATTTCCTTGGCCTGACGCACGAGGAGATGTACAAGTCATTCTTCGGACCTCAGGTAGAGTGTCCGGAAATCACCGAGGACGTGGGCCTGAGCAGTAACCGCGCCACCGAACAGGTAAGGAATCTTTCGGCCGAATATACTATCTCTCACTTGTTACGAAGTTATTTCTGAGAGTTTGCTTTTTGACCAGGACTGGCTAACAAAGGCAAAGTTGATTCGGTGTTCGGCCCCCCTCCCTGAGGGTTTGGACAATACGGTGTTGGAAAAGATGCTCCAGGTCGCACCTTGCCCGGAGCCTTTGAAGGAAGATACTAGAGAGGATAATATGGGCGGACGCGGGCCCCCAACACTGCTCATTCTAACCGAGGGAGCGAGCGTCTCCATGAAGGAAGACGACCGGAGGGGGAAAAGGACTGCGCCCGGGGATTCGGAAGCCGAAGCTTCCAAACGGGAGAAGAAGTCTCCCACAGAGGGTCCTACCTTGGGGGTGCTTCTGCCGCACAAAGTCCGCGGGGGGATCAATTCTCTAGCGAGTCGTAAGTGACCCGAAATACTTTAATAGTACAGGTATGCTCTCTTTTTCTTCTGAGAAAATAACCACCGCATTTATTTTTGCAGTTCGGGCCTTAGCCCCTCTCAAATGAGCTCGTCTTCGGGGGATCTTCTTCCAGAGATGATGGAGAGCGAAACACCTCCTCCGGACTCCTCCGCTCCGGAAGCGGGTGACACCAAAGTGTCGTCGCGGAGGGCCTCTCCGAGTCCGGCGAGGCCAAAAGATAATCCCATTGACCCCCGAAGCTCCCAGTGTCCGGCTCCCGAAGAGAGCAGACAAAAGGGTCCGGCACCATCTGGTGTGCGATCGGATGTTCTGAGGGGGTTGGTGGGGCGAGCGGCCATCTCAGATGAACACCGTATGCTGATGAATACGGTGATGGAGAGAATCTCATCTGCCGAAAGCGGATTGCATGAAGCTTTTATGAGTCTATTGACAGGCTTTGAGGTACGTAAAATAATGTACGATAGTCCTGCACATGCTAGGTGTGCCCTGTGTAGATAGTAGCCCCTGAGACTCTGGTTGTCGTCGGAAACAACGACGAACAGAGGATCATATTCCCAGGTAATAACCATACTGCCTTGATGTGCAGGTGATGGAAGCTCCGGTGGCTAGCCGGACTAGCGAGTTTGCCCATTTAAAACGGCAGTTGGATGCGGCAGACGCCGACATCGAGCTTGTTAACAAAAGGCTTGACGAGGCACAGGGTAAGTGTCATTATCTGGTAAACGCCACACAGTAAGAGCAGCATGATGCCAGTATCTTTAATATGTTGTGACTGCAGATAGAGCTGCTACTGTTGAGGCCTTGCGGGCAGAACTTGCCCGAGCCAAGGAACAAGCAAGGTTTGGTAATGCGGCTGCTTTGAAGGCGGACGAAGAGTTGAAAGCCGAGAAGGCCACGCATGGAGAGAGCCGAGATAAGATGGCCAAGATGGCCATAGAATTAAAAACCGCCGCCGACCGTTGCCGGGTTCTTGAAAAGGAAAACCTAGCGAAGGCATCGAACCTTGAGAAGGCTGCTGCGACGAGGAAAGACATCCACTCTGCTATGAGGGCGAAGAAGGAGGAGCTGCGGGAAGCCGGGGATATTGTAGCTGGGAAATCCTTTATGTTGCGGAGGAAGTTCGGAGATCCACGGTATGCCCCTCTGGATCAGCTGTGGAGTTCGGAGGATGTGTATATGGATTTGGCAGCGAGCGTTGCCGATGCGGTCAAGTACTTCCAGGGTCAGACGGACCGTGAAGTGGACCAGCTATTTTGGACACAATTCCGTTCTCCCGAGCATCCGCTTTCATTGACTGACCAATTAGCCGAATGGGCCGAACTGAATAGGTTGTCCGGACGCGCCATGAGGTCTGTTGTGGATCAGCTATGGCCGGAAAGGCCAAAACCGAACAGCTATTTCAGCTTGGTGCAGCAGTTCCTTGACGTGGTGCCGTGCATTAATGCGATGAAGAGGTCGGCGTGCATAGAGGGCTCATGGATGGCCTTTGCCCGTGTTAAAGCATACTGGGCGGAGATGGATGCTACCACTATTGCAGCGCGGGATTCGGCCATAGGCCGAATGGCTGTTGAGCACTACTTTGAAGAAGTTCTTGAGGGTACTCATTTGATAGAGACCCAGTGCTCAAAAAATATTATGTTTGAGTGATATGTAATCTCATTGTAAGCGAAATGCTTTTATAGATTTTTATAAGGCTATTTTTATACTTTTGCCTAAAAGTAATATGATGCCTCCTAGGCGGCCGTTTATGTATACATGTGTATAACCTAAAAGATTGCAGCCGTCGGCTTCAACCCCCACGCATATAATGCGGAGGTGCTCGCAAAAACACGCGTTCACACTTAACCCAACGTCTTGGTCCTATTAAGGAGGTGATAGCGGAGCGAGCGAGGCAACCAGACTATAATGCTTTAGCACTTTCACTTAGCCATAGGAGTTTTACAGTGGGGCTACTAGATAGCCCCTGGTGGCTCCACACACTCTCGATTCCGAGGTGCGTACATGCCTGGCCGGAAAACGGCCCTTCGTTAAGGCAGAGGAATTCTAACATTCCAACAGGTCATCAAGTGGTTGACCAGTCTCACGCTATATCATGACAGTCAGTTTTCGGCTTTCTCTACTGAGGTGCTCATCCGGATGAACCAGGGCACAATCGCTGTAGTTCTCCTGGTGCTACCTTAGCCGGTAAAGCGAAACGTAAGGCACCAAAACACAGGAGCCGGGCAAACCCAACATTTGACCAAAGACAATGATTCGGAGTTGATGCATATAGGGCCAAACTCGTGACGCCGAACACTCCCTAAGGTATTCGATCTTTGTGGTATAAACCGGGCCTAAATAATGGTCTTTGTAAGAAGCCCCTTGTGTCCAGGTATGTGCATCGTTGTCACATCCCTAGTTCTGGCCTGACCTATGCTAGCTAGTCATGTGTGCATCATGTTTAAATTCCATTTAAATTTGAAATGGGGATTTGTGAAACCCTCAGAATCATTTTTGGAAATGACCCAAATAAAAATTGCTCCAAAAAGGTCCAAGAAAATGCTCATGTTGCTCTCTGAAAATATTGGACAGAGATAAAAATCAAACCAATATTTTTAGGAGCCCATAAGTATTTATTTTGGGCATTTGGAATTAATGCATAAATACTTTCATTGGAAATATATTAGTTATATATATTAATATATGTCCAAAAATTATGCCACTTGTTGGGGAGCTCTGGAATAATGTCATTAGTTCCTACAAAAATTGGCATAAGGTAACAAATTGATTTAGTATTAAAACTAAATCAAAACAAACTACAGAAAATAGAAAACAATAAAAATAAGAGAGAGAGAGAGAGAGAGAAGTAAGTTACCTGGCGCCTACCAAGCCCACCTGGGCCTCACCTGGCCGGCCCAGCTAGCAGCCCGGCCACCTGGCCAGCCCACCTCCCCCTGTCGTCTTCCTCCCCTCGCCCCGAAGCAGCTCGGTGGCGAGCGCTGGCGACGCCGTGGCCTCCTCCCTGCCTGCCTCACGCCCTCGAGGCCCTTCCAGCGCCACGGAGACGGCCACGCAACCCCTCGGACCCCTCTCATTCTTTCCCCGAGCTCCTCTCCTCCTCTGGCTCCCTCGCGCGCAACCACCGAATGCAGCCGTCGCCGCCGACTAGAACCACCGCGGCCACAGGCCCTCCCCCGCCTCGCCGACGTGTCCATGGCCTCCGTTTCGACCTCCTCGTCCTCCCCGTCGACTCACTCGACGCCGGATGCCTCAAAACACCGTCACCGGCCTCTTCTTCATCGCCGGCCGCCGCGGATCCCCATCATCGACTCGTCGCCGTCCGGCCTTCCCCGAGCCTGCTTCGACGTCCGCTGCAACCGCCGTGAGCCACCGAACCTTTTCCCCCTCTCCGTTCCCTCTCTGGCACGCCGTAGCCGCCTCGCCCCTTTCGCCCGACTGCGTCGCCGCCTGCACTCACCGCCGACACGACTCCGGCGACCATTTGGTCCGGGCGTCGTGTCCAACATGCTCGCTGCCTCGCGTAGCTACTGTAGGTGCCACGAACGCGATACCACGGCCGCAGCAGCCCCGTAGCCAGAAACAACCGAACGCCGGCGCCGCCTCGAGCTCGTTTCCGGCGAGCTCCGGCCGTCCCCGCTGCTGCCGCAAGCCTCCCTGGATGCGGGCGAGCCCCAGCTCCCCGCGCGTGCACTCGGCCGGCCGTTTGGTCGCCGGAGACGCAAACCCGAGGCTCGCCACCGCGGCTGGTCTCGCCGGCGTCAAGCCGCCGGTGGGTTTGACCCACTTTGACCACGGCGGGACCCCCCCCCTGTGTCCATGACATGTGGGGCCGGCCTGTTAATTAGGCTAGGATTAGTGTTAACTAAATATTAGTTAGTTTAATAGACACTGACAATGGGCCCCAGGCCGCTAACTAAATTAGATTAGTTAGGTTAGTCACTGACGGATGGGACCCACAGGTCAGGATTGACCTGGACCAGCCCGTTGACCTGCTGACGTCATCATGACGTCAATGCTGACGCAATAAGTATTTTCTGGATTTATTATAATTCAGGAAATTCCAGAAAATAGCTAAAACTTCAATAAATCATAGAAATTCAACCGTAACTCCAAATTAAATAATTTATATATGAAAAATTATCAGAAAAATTCAAGGAATCCATCTGTACCATTTTCATGCATGTTAGAACAACTTATAGCTGCTGTTTAGCACAAATCAATTAAATGGCATTTGAATAATCACATATGGAGTTTGAATTTGAATCTTGTATTCAAACCAACTTCATTTAATCTGTTGCTAGTTGCATTAGCCCAAAACACATTCATTTTGCCATGTCATGATCATGCATCATATTGTGCATTGCATTGATTGTGTTCCCTTCTGTGTTGCCGGTATTTGTCCCCTCTCGATAGACGTGATACCGATGATGTGATCGTTGACACTGATGAAGACTCAATGTTATCTTCAGAAGTGCCAGGCAAGCAAAACCCCCTTGTTCATTCCGATAAAATCCCACTCTCTCGCTCCTGCTCTCTTTTACTGCATTAGGACAACATCGATTCATCTGTTACTTGCTGCGGTAGCTGAACCTCTTTATCCTTTGCATGACCTGTCATTGCCACAGTAAATAGATGAAACCCACTAGCATGAGTAGGAGTTGTTTGAGCCCTGTTGTGCCTACTCATTCATGTTTGTTTGTCATGCCTGCTACTGCTTAGAGTTGAGTCAGGTCTGATTCATCGGGGATGAATCAGAGGCGTGTGAACATGTCCTACTGTGTGTGAGCTAAGTGTGTGAACACGATTTGGTAAAGGTAGCGGTGAGAGGCCATGTAGGAGTACATGGTGGGTTGTCTCATTGAAGCCGTCCTCAGGAACTGAGTTCTGTGTTTGTGATCCATGATTCAGTTACTACCATACATTGGGCCCTGAAATATGACCCCGCTCGACTTCTTATTCACCCTAGTCCTCTGTCCAGGAGTTGCAAGTAGTTTCTGGTGTTTGTAGCTTACTGGAGGCCGTGGACAGCGCTGACCGTAGGGGTGGGCTGTGATGCGGTAGGTACGTGGCACGGTGTACCGGATGCCCGTTTGGTATCTCGGGAACCCTGTTCACATCGTTTGGGGCTGTGAGCGAAACTCCGGCCGGATCTCCTCATGGATGGAACCCGAATAGGCGATAAACCTGGACTAGAGACTTGAGTGTTTAGGTAGGTCGTGGTCTACACCCACGTCGGCTTTCGCTTGAAGTCTGCCGAGCACATGTCGTGTGCAGACGCTAAGTGGTGGAAACATGTATGAAGAAGTACACCCCTGCAGGGTTAACATCATCTATTCGAATAGCCGTGTCCGCGGAAAAGGACTTCTGGGTTGCTTATATCAGTTCATAGACAAGTGAAAGTGGATACTCTAAAATACGCAAGATAAGTGTGAGTGCTATGGATGGCGTTCTCGTAGGGAGACGGGAGCGGATCCATAGTGGTGTATTGATATGGTGAATATGTGGACTCGTGTGCGCCACCTCAAAAGAGTTACTTGCAGTCGTAGTTTAGGATAGCCACCGAGTCAAAGCTGGCTTGCTGCAGTTAAACCCCACCATCCCCTTTGTTGATAATGATGCATATGTAGTTAGTTCTGATGTAAGTCTTGCTGGGTACATTTGTACTCACGTTTGCCTATTTTATGTTTTTGCAGAGAGACTTCAGTCTCACTAGTAGTTCCGCGTGGACTTCGACGTTTAGCTTGATACCTCAGCTACGATCTTGTGCCCTCGGCAGGATCTGATAGATAGTCAGGCTTCTCAGCCTTTTTCATTTATAGATGTCTGTACTCAGACATGATAGCTTCCGCTTGTGCTTTGACTTGTATGCTCTGAGTGTTGGGTCATGAGACCCATGTTTGTAATATCTCGCTCCTCGGAGCCTATTGAATAAACTACTTGAGTCGTAGAGTCATTTTGTGATGCCATGTTGTATTGCACATATCGAGCATATTGTGTGTATGTTATTGAAATGCTTGGTATGTGTGGGATCTGACTATCTAGTTGTTTATCTTTAGTAGCCTCTCTTACCGGGAAATGTCTCCTAGTGTTTCCACCGAGCCATGGTAGCTTGCTACTGCTCCGGAACACTTAGGCTGGCCGGCATGTGTCCTTCTTCGTTCCTGTGTCTGTCCCTTCGGGGAAATGTCACGCGATGAATACCGGAGTCCTGTTAGCCCGCTACAGCCCGGTTCACCGGAGTCCTGCTAGCCCAGTGCTACAGCCTGGATTCACTCGCTGATGACCGACACGTTCGATGCTGGGTCATGGATGCCTGTCCCTGTAAGTTTGTGCCACTTTGGGTTTACGACTAGCCATGTCAGCCCGGGCTCCTTATCATATGGATGCTAGCGACACTGTCATATACGTGTGCCAAAAGGCGCAAACGGTCCCGGGCAAAGGTAAGGCGACACCCGTGGGAATACCGTGCGTGAGGCCGCAAAGTAATATGAAGTGTTACATGCTAGATCTATGTGGCATTGAGTCGGGGTCCTGACAGCGTTGGTATCAGAGCTTGACTGCCTGTAGGATTACCAAGCCAAACTGGTCGAAGTTGAGTCTAGAAATTCTTTAGTTATATAAGGGAATTGATTGTGGGATGGAACGTAAGGCTCTTTTTACTCCTTATACCTCATGGCCTTCTGATCTGAGTCATCATCTTCTCTTCTACGGGGATTAAGAACTAGGCTATCTCTTCTTTCCATCAGGATCACGTGTTACTAATCCGTAGACTTATAAGATTGTTGGATTAAGCTTCAGTTCAGTTTCTACCTCTGTATGTTAACTGTTGATCTCGAAACCTTGATATTGTGCTTCTGAGTGGTTATGCCACCATTTTTGTGAATGTCTCAAATCTTTTTGAGCATTTATAGCCGTTATGCTGTCCGAGTCACCCCAGGTTTCTGAATAGTCTGAAGCATTTGCAAAATCCCTTCCTCCCGTTCCGATGTTCCTTGGGACAGATTAACCACACTAATCGGTGAGTTGAGGTAAATTACTGCCTTGACATATATGTTGGAGCTATTATTAGGACCCTAGGTGTTTTAGGGAGTCACCTAGTAACCTAGCAATGTTTTGTGTTCCCAGTGTGAAGATTCTGGCCATCATTCTCGAAAGCATCCCGTGGTGCTACTTAGTAGTAGGCATTCTACTCCTGGGTTCTGAACCCGAGATTCACTCTAATTACTTCATGTTGATAGGGTTTGCTAGTTCCTTTAGGATATTAGTAACTTTTGCATTAGTCCTCGAGGTCCATGGTATTTTTCCTTCTTCCAAATACTATGAACCGTTTATGGCAGAAGTTCTTTGAACCAAAAGATCACAACCAGAGCTCTTGATGAGTTCTCGATTCTATGTTATGACTCTGCCAGTTCTACCTTTCCGCATGGATTATCCGGAAGAAACCTGTTGAACCTGATTCGACATACTAATCTATGCATCCACAACTCAGAAAGTTATATGTTCCTTTGAGTTGTCCCGCTTTAGTTGTCTACTGACCTTCGTCGAGTATGCGTGCATTCGTGTATCGAGGCCTATTACTCTTGTGGTCCGTCAAGCCATTCTGTCCTGAATGACTTGGAGAAACAAACTCCAGTACCTCATCCATATCTAGGATTGGGTCAAAGTAGTTGTACTCTGCAGATCAAGTTGCTAACCCAACTTTTGTTCTGTTCTACCTTGGAGTATTACCATCTTTACATCAAGAATTTCATGAGAACTGCACCACCTTTTGTGAATTCTTGACATAGTGATACTTCTCGCCATCCTTTTTCATTCCTCGGTTCCGTGTTGTTGCAGCCGGAGTGCCGACCAGTGAATCATGATGTGTGAACTCAATACTCCTAGCAACCCCATTGCTTGGTAGTTAATGGACAACAATCTTATTCTTAGTATGTTGGTTATTGAATCACCATTCTAAGATTGATCGTGCTACCTAGTCCTTATTTTGGTGCACCCTTCGATTGATGAGTTAGGATCTTGTCAAGTCCTCACTCATTTGATCATATCGTCTTGCCCTGAAAGGCAAGATTGTTCTCGAGCTTAGTAACATACCGGTGGTTCGTGATTTTCCGAATATCTTCTCGGAAGTATTACCAGGTTGTTCCCTGACTGTTATGTTGAGCTCGTGATCAATTTGGTTTCTTGTGAACCACCCTTTCTCCAAAAATCTGTGTTGAATATCCCGGAGCTAGTTGGTTAAGCTAGACAACAACTTGGAGAGTTGGAGGATAAAAGCTTGCCTGACTTAGTTCGTTCCAAAGGGATAATCTTGTGTAGTGTGTGTTGAAGAAAGATGATATCTTCATCGATTGGTCCCTGTGATCAGTTGCGGGACCTATTGTCTTATCAATCCTTTGATTTGAGTGTGGGCTATCGTCAAATCAAATTAGTACCAATGATGCTCGTAATGTTGTCTTATTCGTGGTTGATCCCTCGAGCATACCCCATTACATCTTTGGCCTGACCAATGCTATTACTTGTTCACTTAACTATGGAATTCCTTTTAAAAGGAAACCTAGATGAATTGTTGTTGAGCCCATTGACAACATCCTTATCTCCTCCATGGTCTTGTTGGACAACAAGTTAGTGTTGGAAACTTTTGAAGCATTTTCCTCATGCTAGCTCATGAAGTATTTGTTTGACGAAAGGAGTGACTTCCTCTTATACACGTGCATTTGGTGAAAGTTGCCGCCGTGAATTTGAGAAAGTTAGTTTTGCTTCCTCTGGAATCATCCCAAGTCAGTCATGCATATGCGCGAAGTATTCTATGGTTTGGAGACTTGCAACCTTCATTCCATATGTGTTCCGAGCACACCAAGCCACTGATTGATTTGTTCAAGGAGAAGAAGTTTCTTCTTAAGAGCATGCCTTATGCAAGGACCACAATATCCTCGATTATGGTTCCCCACCTGAACTAGGTAGTGTTTTGTTGTAAGACTACCATGTGATAATGCTTTGTCTAGGACAACATGTTCACGTGTTTGTAGCAGAACCAACTCATGTTTTGGAGCTTGCTATCGTAGTTCATCTCCCGAGAATCCCGCAACGTCATCTCGTCGATTTGTGTTGCAAACTTTCATTTTTCTTCCTAGACTCGATGAGTCTGGAATATCCTGACACCAACCAGATCTGAATCTTAGGCAGATATGATGGTTGGAACATTTCCCAAGAACTATAATATTGGTCCCTCGATAACCGGTAAGGTGGATGTCGTGGCCAACACACCCAGCCGAAAGACCTATTATTGTAGTATCTTGATTGAAGAAGTTGGCCACCTCCCCATAAGGATTTCATAGGAATTACCTCCGTAACTGTTCCTTATGGATTCTATTGCTCCCGAAGTCCGACCTTTTACTTGATGTCTAGTTACCAAACCATTTCAATGATTGGATTACACTAGCACATCAAGGAGAACATTAGAAGCGGAGTGCTAAATGTCTCTCGGTCGATCATCCAGATTTTATTTCCTTGGCCTCGCTAAGATGAAATCTGAGAAGTGTTATCTTCCTTTGCATCTGCATTATCCATCATCATTCATCATGGTAGCAAGTTGTGTTGCCAGGATCCTTGACACGGATGTTGGTAAAACCTTGATGAATATGGAAATGCTCAAGTTCTTGAGAGCACGCACAAGCGTTACGTGTTATCATCGGCTCTAACTGGGATTACTCTCAGTTTCCTCGGCAATGTTATGACCTCTTCAAACAGTGAATTCACTCTCTATTGTTGGGTTCTTCCCCAGTTACCAGAATCATTCCCAGCATTTGCATTTTGTTCCCAGCTTGCACTGCCAATGTGTCATTCTACCATGGGTCTCTTCCATTTCCGGTGATAAGCAAACTCATCCATTACGTAGTCTTCAACAAGGTAATCCACATCATCCAAGCTTGAGTATGCCATTCTACCGAACCCCTCTAAATGATCGATTATGATTGCCTTAAGCTGGTATAAAGAGTCTCAGTGATCTCTATATCAAAGGTAATTCTTTTTGCCACTTAAGATATTTCTACGAGTCACCATTCCTAAGATGTCTCGATGTGGTTTCATGGCAACTCAACTCCTCGCTACGTTGACAATCGTTTACCACCTTTTTAAGTGTGGAATTGTTCTCCACCTAGTGAACCTTTGTCATCCGTTTCTTTCCACCCCTCTTGATGTGTATCTCGTGTCTCAACCCGAGAGATGGTTCTATGTCTCATTCCGTGAGTTATCCTGAGTTGTTCGATCTTCGAAAGATCAGTCCTTCTAGAGTCCCCTTCCCCTCTCGTTGTCATGTTAGTTGGAGTTCTCAGAGGAAGACGTCGAGACAAAGATGGTGATCGAAACAACATTCCTATGAAGTGCAATCTGGATCGTGAAGATTGTGCTAGTTTGCGTTCCCCCTTCACCTTACCCCTAAGCTTGAATCTCGGGACGAGATTTTTGTTTAGTGGGGGTGAGCTGTCACATCCCTAGTTCTGGCCTGACCTATGCTAGCTAGTCATGTGTGCATCATGTTTAAATTCCATTTAAATTTGAAATGGGGATTTGTGAAACCCTCAGAATCATTTTTGGAAATGACCCAAATAAAAATTGCTCCAAAAAGGTCCAAGAAAATGCTCATGTTGCTCTCTGAAAATATTGGACAGAGATAGAAATCAAACCAATATTTTTAGGAGCCCATAAGTATTTATTTTGGGCATTTGGAATTAATGCATAAATACTTGCATTGGAAATATATTAGTTATATATATTAATATATGTCCAAAAATTATGCCACTTGTTGGGGAGCTCTGGAATAATGTCATTAGTTCCTACAAAAATTGGCATAAGGTAACAAATTGATTTAGTATTAAAACTAAATCAAAACAAACTACAGAAAATAGAAAACAATAAAAATAAGAGAGAGAGAGAGAGAGAAGTAAGTTACCTGGCGCCTACCAAGCCCACCTGGGCCTCACCTGGCCGGCCCAGCTAGCAGCCCGGCCACCTGGCCAGCCCACCTCCCCCTGTCGTCTTCCTCCCCTCGCCCCGAAGCAGCTCGGTGGCGAGCGCTGGCGACGCCGTGGCCTCCTCCCTGCCTGCCTCACGCCCTCGAGGCCCTTCCAGCGCCACGGAGACGGCCACGCAACCCCTCGGACCCCTCTCATTCTTTCCCCGAGCTCCTCTCCTCCTCTGGCTCCCTCGCGCGCAACCACCGAATGCAGCCGTCGCCACCGACTAGAACCACCGCGGCCACAGGCCCTCCCCCGCCTCGCCGACGTGTCCATGGCCTCCGTTTCGACCTCCTCGTCCTCCCCGTCGACTCACTCGACGCCGGATGCCTCAAAACACCGTCACCGGCCTCTTCTTCATCGCCGGCCGCCGCGGATCCCCATCATCGACTCGTCGCCGTCCGGCCTTCCCCGAGCCTGCTTCGACGTCCGCTGCAACCGCCGTGAGCCACCGAACCTTTTCCCCCTCTCCGTTCCCTCTCTGGCACGCCGTAGCCGCCTCGCCCCTTTCGCCCGACTGCGTCGCCGCCTGCACTCACCGCCGACACGACTCCGGCGACCATTTGGTCCGGGCGTCGTGTCCAACATGCTCGCTGCCTCGCGTAGCTGCTGTAGGTGCCACGAACGCGATACCACGGCCGCAGCAGCCCCGTAGCCAGAAACAACCGAACGCCGGCGCCGCCTCGAGCTCGTTTCCGGCGAGCTCCGGCCGTCCCCGCTGCTGCCGCAAGCCTCCCTGGATGCGGGCGAGCCCCAGCTCCCCGCGCGTGCACTCGGCCGGCCGTTTGGTCGCAGGAGACGCAAACCCGAGGCTCGCCACCGCGGCTGGCCTCGCCGGTGTCAAGCCGCCGGTGGGTTTGACCCACTTTGACCACGGCGGGACCCCCCCTGTGTCCATGACATGTGGGGCCGGCCTGTTAATTAGGCTAGGATTAGTGTTAACTAAATATTAGTTAGTTTAAAAGACACTGACAATGGGCCCCAGGCCGCTAACTAAATTAGATTAGTTAGGTTAGTCACTGACGGATGGGACCCACAGGTCAGGATTGACCTGGACCAGCCCGTTGACCCACTGACGTCATAGTGACGCAATGCTGACGCAATAAGTATTTTCTGGATTTATTATAATTCAGGAAATTCCAGAAAATAGCTAAAACTTCAATAAATCATAGAAATTCAACCGTAACTCCAAATTAAATAATTTATATATGAAAAATTATCAGAAAAATTCAAGGAATCCATCTGTACCATTTTCATGCATGTTAGAACAACTTATAGCTGCTGTTTAGCACAAATCAATTAAATGGCATTTGAATAATCACATATGGAGTTTGAATTTGAATCTTGTATTCAAACCAACTTCATTTAATCTGTTGCTAGTTGCATTAGCCCAAAACACATTCATTTTGCCATGTCATGATCATGCATCATATTGTGCATTGCATTGATTGTGTTCCCTTCTGTGTTGCCGGTATTTGTCCCCTCTCGATAGACGTGATACCGATGATGCGATCGTTGACACCGATGAAGACTCAATGCTATCTTCAGAAGTGCCAGGCAAGCAAAACCCCCTTGTTCATTCCGATAAAATCCCACTCTCTCGCTCCTGCTCTCTTTTACTGCATTAGGACAACATCGATTCATCTGTTACTTGCTGCGGTAGCTGAACCTCTTATCCTTTGCATGACCTGTCATTGCCACAGTAAATAGATGAAACCCACTAGCATGAGTAGGAGTTGTTTGAGCCCTGTTGTGCCTACTCATTCATGTTTGTTTGTCATGCCTGCTACTGCTTAGAGTTGAGTCAGGTCTGATTCATCTGGGATGAATCAGAGGCGTGTGAACATGTCCTACTGTGTGTGAGCTAAGTGTGTGAACACGATTTGGTAAAGGTAGCGGTGAGAGGCCATGTAGGAGTACATGGTGGGTTGTCTCATTGAAGCCGTCCTCAGGAACTGAGTTCTGTGTTTGTGATCCATGATTCAGTTACTACCATACATTGGGCCCTGAAATATGACCCCGCTCGACTTCTTATTCACCCTAGTCCTCTGTCCAGGAGTTGCAAGTAGTTTCTGGTGTTTGTAGCTTACTGGAGGCCGTGGACAGCGCTGACCGTAGGGGTGGGCTGTGATGCGGTAGGTACGTGGCACGGTGTACCGGATGCCCGTTTGGTATCTCGGGAACCCTGTTCACATCGTTTGGGGCTGTGAGCGAAACTCCGGCCGGATCTCCTCATGGATGGAAGGCGATAAACCTGGACTAGAGACTTGAGTGTTTAGGTAGGTCGTGGTCTACACCCACGTCGGCTTTCGCTTGAAGTCTGCCGAGCACATGTCGTGTGCAGACGCTAAGTGGTGGAAACATGTATGAAGAAGTACACCCCTGCAGGGTTAACATCATCTATTCGAATAGCCGTGTCCGCGGAAAAGGACTTCTGGGTTGCTTATATCAGTTCATAGACAAGTGAAAGTGGATACTCTAAAATACGCAAGATAAGCGTGAGTGCTATGGATGGCGTTCTCGTAGGGAGACGGGAGCGGATCCATAGTGGTGTATTGATATGGTGAATATGTGGACTCGTGTGCGCCACCTCAAAAGAGTCGCTTGCAGTCGTAGTTTAGGATAGCCACCGAGTCAAAGCTGGCTTGCTGCAGTTAAACCCCACCACCCTTTTGTTGATAATGATGCATATGTAGTTAGTTCTGATGTAAGTCTTGCTGGGTACATTTGTACTCACGTTTGCCTATTTTATGTTTTGCAGAGAGACTTCGGTCTCACTAGTAGTTCCGCGTGGACTTCGACGTTTAGCTTGATACCTCAGCTACGATCTTGTGCCCTCGGCAGGATCTGATAGATAGTCAGGCTTCTCAGCCTTTTTCATTTATAGATGTCTATACTCAGACATGATAGCTTCCGCTTGTGCTTTGACTTGTATGCTCTGAGTGTTGGGTCATGAGACCCATGTTTGTAATATCTCGCTCCTCAGAGCCTATTGATAAACTACTTGAGTCGTAGAGTCATTTTTGTGATGCCATGTTGTACTTGCACATATCGAGCATATTGTGTGTATGTTATTGAAATGCTTGGTATGTGTGGGATCTGACCATCTAGTTGTTTATCTTTAGTAGCCTCTCTTACCGGGAAATGTCTCCTAGTGTTTCCATTGAGCCTTGGTAGCTTGCTACTGCTCCGGAACACTTAGGCTGGCCGGCATGTGTCCTTCTTCGTTCCTGTGTCTGTCCCTTCGGGGAAATGTCACGCGATGAATACCAGAGTCCTGTTAGCCCGCTACAGCCGGTTCACCGGAGTCCTGCTAGCCCAGTGCTACAGCCTGGATTCACTCGCTGATGACCGACACGTTCGATGCTGGGTCATGGATGCCTGTCCCTGTAAGTCTATGCCACTTTGGGTTTACGACTAGTCATGTCAGCCCGGGCTCCTTATCATATGGATGCTAGCGACACTATCATATATGTGAGCCAAAAGGCGCAAACGGTCCCGGGCAAAGGTAAGGCGACACCCGTGGGGATACCGTGCGTGAGGCCGCAAAGTGATATGAGGTGCTACAGGCTAGATCGATGTGACATCGAGTCGGGGTCCTGACAATTGTTCTGGCGTGGCCACATGCCAAGACGTCAGCATCCTTCTCAACGGTGGATATGTATCAACAAGAGACAGTAAAAAAGGTTTACGCAGGGTCTTAATCTAAAAAGAATCCTTGGAGCGGGTCCCTGCTACACGTCTGCGCCTGTGTCTCCGTTGTGCCATATCCTAGACGGGTGTATCACGATGATCGTCTGTAAAAGAGAGGAATTTAGGTGATAAAGTTGTCGTACAAAAAGATAGTTTTTAAAGAAACCTTGTATAATTCAAGATGAGAAGAAATTGCCACTTGTCTGCACGCGTTGAGCCCCTTGTATTGACAAATAGGGGTGTGACCATTTATTCGGTATAGATAGCGGCGCCGGACTTGATTAGTTTTGTCTGAGGTCTTGACGACCTATTGGATGCTTTTGCTGGTCCGAGCGCCTTTAGTGTGCGGCTGCCAAGGCGTTCGCACTCTCTTCGGCGCGCAGAGATTGCTTGATATTTCCGTTCACTGAAATGATGCCATGTGGACCGGGCATCTTGATTGTGAGGGAGGCGTAGTGTGGTATTGCGTTGAAGCGAGCGAAAGCTTCGCGTCCGAGCAGTGCTTGATAGCCACTTTGGAACAGAGCGATGTGGAAGGTTAAATGCTCGCGACGGAAGTTATCGGGGGAGCCGCCCGTACAACGAGCCCCTGGGCCTGGCGTTACTCCTTTAAAGGTAGTATTGCTATGGCGAATTATTGTTGGGTCTAACCCCATCTCGCGGATTGTATCCTGATATATTAGGTTTAGATTCCTGCCACCGTCCATCAAGACTTGTGTGAAGTGATATCCGCCAATTACTGGGTCTAATACCAGGGCAGCCCATCCTACGCGTTGGATACTTCCTGAGTAATCACGATGGTCGAAGGTGATCGGTTGAGACGACCAGTGGCAGGACTTTGCGGTGACAGGCACTTGGGTATATTTTCCTGGGAGTGCCGCGTTGTTTTTTCCCTTGATTACGTGTAACGCGTTTACTGTTTTGACTTCTTGTGGAAATTTCTTTTGTTCCCCAGTGTCTTGCTTGGGAGGCTCGTCCTCGTCTTCACTTGGTGAATCCTCCCCCTTGTGTACGGCATTGAGCTTGCCGGACTGCTTGAAGACCCAACATTCTCTATGGGTATGATTAGCAGGTTTACCAGGGGTACTATGGATCTGACATACTTGGTCCAGAATTTTGTTAAGGCTGGACAGTTCATCCCTGGTGCCTTTAGAGGGCGGCTTTTGCTGACCTGGCCGAGAGCTTTTGAATCCGGCGTTTACTACCATGCCCTTCGTGTTGTCTTCTTTATTCCGGCATTTGTTATTGCTGTTGCGTCGTGATTTCCCGTTTCCATTTCTAGCTTCAGATGTACTAGGGTCGCTGGTGCTGCATCTGGCTAGCCACCTGTCCTCACCCGCGCAAAAGCGGGTCATGAGGCTTGTTAATGCGGCCATCATTCTCGGCTTATTTTGGCCGAGGTGTCTGGCGAGCCATTCGTCACGGACGCTATGCTTAAAAGCTGCCAAGGCTTCGGTGTCCGGACAGTCGACAATCTGGTTCTTTTTAGTAAGAAACCTGTTCCAAAGCTTTCGGGCTGACTCTCCGGGCTGTTGAGTTATATGACTCAAATCGTCCGCATCCGGAGGTCGGACATAAGTCCCTTGAAAATTTGCCCGAAAGGCGTCTTCGAGCTCTTCCCAACTTCCAATGGAGCTTTCGTGGAGGCCTTTAAGCCAGTGACGAGCTGGCCCTTTGAGCTTGAGGGGTAAGTACTTGATGGCGTGGAGATCATCTCCTCGAGCCATATGGATATGAAGGATGTAGTCCTCAATCCAGACCCCAGGGTCTGTTGTTCCGTCGTATGCCTTTATGTGTACGGGTTTGATCCCTCTAGAAATTCATGGTCCAGCACCTCATCGGTGAAAGATAGGGGGTGTGCGGCACCCCTGTAGCTGGGTGTACCGCGTTGTTCGGATGTTTGTTGTGTTGCATTGTATGCTGGGGCGTGCTTGCGCGGTCCATATATAGATGGATCTTGTTGCGCCGTCCTTTGGGTGCGAGCCCTCGCCTGGGTCGCGTGTTGTATTATGAGTGGCGTTGTATGCTGCTCTGTGTTGGCAGAGGAGTCGTCTATCCGGCCAGGTGGCTGCTTTGATATTTGGTTGTGGGGGGTCTGAAGCCTCCTCATCGAATTCAGGTAGCAGCTTCCGCTTTGGGTAGCTCTTGGAGGGGCGATTGTCGCTGTACCTCGTTGTTGTGTTGAGTATTTTACTCCATCTGACTTGGAGTGTGTCTTGTGCAGCCTTGAGCCTTTGCTTCTGCTTTTTAAGACTCCTCGCGGTGGCAACAAGCCTTTTATGGGCATTCTGCTGCTCGGGGTGCCTGTCCGGCGTTATGTCGTCCGGACTATTATCCTTGATAGAATTTGTTTGTTCGGTTTGATTATCCGGATTGCCGTTGTCCGGCAGCGGTTCGCCCTGCTCCAGCGCTGGGTATGTGTGATCGTTATTTCTGTTGAGGCAGGATTTGGGGCGGCGCTTGCATCGCTGCTTTGACTGCTTCTCGAGGGAACAAGCCTTCGGTGCGTCCTTCCGCTCCTCGTCGTCATCTTTTGGTGCGTCCACCATGTATACGTCATATGATGAGGTGGGCGTCCAGCGCCCTGTGGGTGGTGGTTCTTCTTCGCCTCTCGCATCATCGTCCATACCATCGATGCTTTCAGAGTCGAAGTCGAGCATGTCGGTTAAATCGTCGACAGTGGCTACAAAGTGGGTGGTGGGTGGGCTTTGAATTGCTTCATCGTCTGTATCCCAACCTTGCTGACCATAGTCCGGCCAGGGCTCTCCTGATAAAGAGAGAGACTTTAGTGTCTTCAGAATATCGTCGAAAGGCGAGTGCTAAAAGATGTCCGCGGTAGTAAACTCCATGATCGGCGCCCAATCAGATTCGATCGGCAGGGGTGCAGAGGGTTCGGAGTCCGACTCCTTGGAGTCACGAGTCTCGCGGAGTGCGGGGCTAGTGTTCGGCTCGATCACCGTTGGGATCGCAGCCCCCGAGGCAGCGTCCAACCACCCATCCTCGATCAGCGCAGTTGGCTCCGAATTAAGGGTCGAAGCCGATGCGGGTGCGGCCTCTAGGTCACTGTTCGACGGCAGAGCTAGATCATGCTCGTCGTGACAGTGCGACGCGCTCGGCAGTGGCTCGAATCCGTCGAAGATCAAGTCCCCGTGGATGTCAGCCGTGTAGTTTAAACTTCCAAATCTGACCTGGCGGCCAGGGGCATAGCTTTTGATCTGCTCCAGATGGCCAAGTGAATTGGCCCGCAGTGCGAAGCCGCCGAAGACGAAGATCTGTCTGGGGAGGAAGGTCTCACCCTGGACTGCATAGCTATCGATGATAGTAGGAGCCATCAAGCCTGACGGCGATGACACAGAGGAACTCTCAATGAAAGCACCAATGTCGGTGTCAAAACCGGCGGATCTCAGGTAGGGGGTCCCGAACTGTGCGTCTAGGCCGGATGGTAACAGGAGGCAAGGGACACGAAGTTTTACCCAGGTTCAGGCCCTCTTTATGGAGGTAAAACCCTACGTCCTGCTTGATTAATATTGATGATATGGGTAGTACAAGAGTAGATCTACCACAATATCGGAGAGGCTAAACCCTAGAAGCTAGCCTATGGTATGATTGTTGTTCTGTATGTTGTCCTACGGACTAAAACCCTCCGGTTTATACAGACACCGGAGAGGGTTAGGGTTACATAGAGTCGGTTACAATGGTAGGAGATATGTATATCCGTATCACCAAGCTTTCCTTCCACGCCAAGGAAAGTCCCTTCCGGACACGGGACGAAGTCTTCAATCTTGTATCTTCATAGTCTAGGAGTCCAGCCGAAGGTATAGTCCGGCCATCCGGACACCCCCTAATCCAGGACTCTCTCAGTCATGGAGGAGTAGCCACCCAAATACCTTGAGCTTCATTGTACACTTAGATCACCAAATCAGGTTGAAGGTGGGGTGGGCTCTAGCGTCTCGAAAGCAAAATTTGTAGTAGTCAGACGCCTTGAAGTCCATCTTGCCCCAGAGATATAACTAGATGTCAGAGGTCGAGGTGGTCGGGTTGGTTTGCAAGGAGAGAGTTTGGAGGTCCCACAATTCATCAAGGGCTTGGGGCGTGAGTGGTAGATGGAAGTTCTCAAGCAGTGTCGTGCTCTCCAAGAAACGTTTGACAGAGATGTCCTCATGCAGCGCAAACGAGAAAGCCCGAGGGTGAGAATCTTGTATGATGTTGTCCAGCCAAAGATCTTTCCAAAAAAGTGTTGTCGATCCATCAACCACCAAAACTTTGGAAACCCCATGAAATTTTGGCGTGAGTTTGAGAATGTCACGCCACTAGAAAGAGCCTACGGGGTCAGAGCCGTGGGGAATTTTACCAGAGTAGTACGTGTTCTAGATCAAGCTGACCCATGGGATATCCTTCTTGTTATAGAATTTGTGTAAGAATTTCAGGAGGAGAGCCTCATTTTGAATTTTCAGGTTGATCATTTTGAATGTGTGTCGGAAGTGATTCCAAGGTTGATAAGATCACCATCGCACACTCCCTCTACCTTCGGGATTAATGTTGGACCTAAATAAATGTTATTTGGTGTTTGTGTTGAACATGAATATGATTAGATCATGTTTATTTTAATACGTTAATTCATTTAAGTCAGAGAATAATTGTTGTTTTGTCTATATGAATAAAACCTTCTATGGTCATACACCCAATGTGAATGGTTTACTAAATCTCGATCATAATGATAGACATATTCATAATATTGATGCCAAAAGATGCAAAGTTAATAATGATAGTGCAACATACTTGTGGCACTATTGTTTAGATCATATTGGTGTAAAGCGCATGAAGAAACTCCATGCAGATGGAATTTTGGAATCACTTGATACTTGCGAACCATGCCTCATGGGCGACATGACTAAAACTCCGTTCTCCAGAACAATGGAGCGAGCTAATGACTTATTGGAAATAATACATACCGATGTATGCGGTCCGATGAGTATTAAAGCACGAGGCGGGTATCATTATTTTCTGACCTTCATAGATGATTTAAGAATATGTGGGTATATCTACTTAATGAAATACATGTTCGAAACATTTGAAAAGTTCAAATAATTTCAAAGTGAAGTGGAGAATCATCGTAACAAGAAAATAAAGTTTCTACAATCTCATCACGGAGGCGAATATTTGAGTTACGAGTTTGGCCTTCATTTAAAACAATGTGGAATAGTTTCACAACTCACGCCACCTAGAACACCACAGCGTAATGGTGTGTACGAACATCGTAACCATACTCTATTGGATATGGTGCGTTCTATGATGTCTCTTACCGATTTGCCTTTATCATTTTGGGGTTATGCATTAGAGACAACTGCATTCACGTTAAATAGGGTTCTACCTCTTGAGCTTGCGTTGGTTTTTCCCTTGAAGAGGAGAGGGTGATGCAGCAAAGTAGAGTAAGTATTTCCCTCAACTTTTGAGAACCGAGGTATCAATCCAGTAGGAGACAACGCACAAGCCACCGAATACCTACACAAAAAAACACCAACTTCCACCCAACGCGATAAAGGGGTTGTCAATACATTCATGGTTATTTGCAAAGTGAGATCTGATATAGATGGATAAACAGTAAAGTAATATTTTTGGTATTTTTGGTTTATGGAATGGAGAGTAAAAGATTGCAAAGAAAGTAAATAGGAAACTAAAATTGTTGATCGAAAACTTATATGATGGAAAATAGACCCGTGGGCCATAGGTTTCACTAGAGGCTTCTCTCAAGATAGAAAATATTATGGTGGGGGAACAAATTACTGACGACCAATTGATAGAAAAGCGCAAAGTTATGACGATATCTAAAGCAATGATCATGAATATAGGCATCACGTCCGTATCAAGTAGACCGACTCCTGCCTGCATCTACTACTATTACTCCATACATCGACCAACTCCTGCCAGCATCTAGAGTATTAAGTTCATGAAGAATAGAGTAACACATTAAGTAAGATGACATGATGTATCGGGATAAACTTGTTGGGGAACACAGTATTCAAAAAAATTCCTACGATCACGCAAGATCTATCTAGGAGATGCATAACAACAAGAGGGGAAGAGTATGTCTACGTACCCTCGTAGATCGAAAGCGGAAGCGTTATGAAACCCGGTTGATGTAGTCGAACGTCTTCACGATCCAACCGATCAAGTACCGAATGCACGGCACCTCCATGATCTGCACACGTTTAGCTCAGTGACGTCCCTCGTACTCTTGATCTAGTTGAGGCCGAGGGAGAGTTTCGTTAGCATGACGGCATGATGACGGTGATGATGAGGTTACCGACGCAGGGCTTCGCCTAAGCACTACAATGATATGACCGAGGTGGAATTCCGTGGAGGGGAGCACCGCACACGGCTAAACAATCAACTTGTGTGTCTATGGGGTGCCCCTCCCCCGTATATAAAGGAGGAGAGGAGGGGGCCGGCTGGCCCTTCATGGTGCGCCCCAAGGGGGATTCCTACTCCTACTAGGGTAGGTTTCCCACCTTTCCTAGTCCTAATAGGAGGGGGAAGGAAGGGGACGAGGAGAGGAAGGAAAGGGGGGCCGCCCCCCTCCCAATTCGGATTGGGCTTGGGGGGCGCGCACCCACCTCTTGGCCGCCTCCCCTCTCTCCCACTAAAGCCCATGTAGGTCCATATAGCCCCCGGGGGGTTTCGGTAACCCCCCGGTACTCCGGTATATGCCCGAACTCATCTGAAACCTTTCCGGTGTCCAAACATAACCTTCCAATATATCAATATTCATGTCTCGACCATTCCGAGACTCCTCGTCATGTACGTGATCATATCTGGGACCCCGAACTACCTTTGGTTCATCAAAAACCATAAACTCATGATACCGATAGTCATCGAACGTTAAGCATGCGGACCCTACGGGTTTGAGAACTATGTAGACATGACCGAGACTCACTTCCGGTCAATAACCAATAGCGGAACCTGGATGCTCATATTGGTTCCCACATATTCTACGAAGATCTTTATCGGTCAAACCGCATAACAACATACGTTGTTCCCTTTGTCATCGGTATGTTACTTGCCCGAGATTCGATTGTCGGTATCTCAATACCTAGTTCAATCTCGTTACCATCAAGTCTCTTTACTCGTTTCGTAATGCATCATCCCGCAACTAACTCATTAGTCATATTGCTTGCAAGGCTTATAGTGATGTGCATTACCGAGAGGGCCCAGTGATACCTCCCTGACACATGGAGTGACAAATCCTAATCTTGATCTATGCCAACCCAACAAACACCATCAGAGACACTTGTAGAGCATCTTTATAATCACCCAGTTACGTTGTGACGTTTGATAGCACACAAGGTGTTCCTCGGGTATTCGGGAGTTGCATAATCTCATAGTCTGAGGAACATGTATAAGTCATGAAGAAAGCAATAGCAATAAACTAAACGATCATAGTGCTAAGCTACCGGATGGGTCTTGTCCATCACATCATTCTATAATGATGTGATCCCGTTCATCAAATGACAACACATGTATATGGCTAGGAAACTTAACCATCTTTGATTAACGAGCTAGTCAAGTAGAGGCATACTGGGGATACTTTGTTTGTCTATGTATTAACACATGTACTAAGTTTCCGGTTAATACAATTCTAGCATGAATAATAAACATTCATCATGATATAAGGAAATATAAACAACAACTTTATTATTGCCTCTAGGGCATATTTCCTTCAGTCTCCCACTTGCACTAGAGTCAATAATCTAGTTCACATCGTCATGTGATTTCACACCAATAGTTCACATCTTTATGTGATTAGTTGACATCTTCATGTGACTAATACCCAAAGGGTTTACTAGAGTCAATAATCTAGTTCACATCGCTATGTGATTAACACCCAAAGAGTGATCATGTTTTGCTTGTGAGAGAAGTTTAGTCTATGAGTCTGCAACATTCAGATCCGTATGTATTTTGCAAATTTCTATGTCTACAATACTCTGCACTGAGCTACTCTAGCTAATTGCTCCCACTTTCAATATGTATCTAAATCGAGACATAGAGTCATCTAGATCGGTATCAAAAGCTTGCATTGACGTAACTCTTTACGACGAACTCTTTTATCACCTCCACAACCGAGAAATATTTCCTTAGTCTTCTAAGGATAATTTTGACTGTTGTCAAGTGATCCACTCCTGGATCAATATCGTACCCCCTTGCCAAACTCATGGCAAGGTACACAATAGGTTTCGTACACAGCATAGCATACTTTATAGAACCTATGGCTGAGGCATATGGAATGACTTTTCATTCTCTTTCTATTTTATGCCGTGGTCGGGTTTTGAGTCTTTACTCAACTTCACACCTTGCAACACAGGCAAGAACTCCTTCTTTGACTATTCCATTTTGAACTACTTCAAAAACTTGTCAAGGTATATACTCATTGAAAAAATTTATCAAGCATCTTGTTCTATCTCTATAGATCTTGATGCTCAATATGTAAGCAGCTTCACCAAGGTCTTTCTTTGAAAAACTCCTTTTAAACACTCCTTTATTGTTGTGGAATTGTCACGACAGATGTCCTAGTGTGAGGACTTAGTCGTGAGGCCAATGCATCTACACGGTAACTTGAAGGGGTTGGTTGGAATCGAGAGACGTGAGGCGGATCAACACACAAGACAAAGATTTAGACAACTTCGGGCTCCGGGAAACATCATCCGGTAACAACCCTACATGCTGTTTGTGGCTAGGTCTCATTATCATCACGGTGGAGTCGCCGCATAAGCTGACTCTCCTTATTGTGTCTAGCCCTAGAGATTATTTTCTTCTCTCTCTTGGGGTGCCCTGCCCCTCCTTATATATGTTGAAAGGGCGGTTTACATGACTAGTCCTAGTAGGATTAGGATTAATCTATTACAAGTGGATTCCTGATCTTGCTTCCTTTATAGGAGAATATTCATTATGCCTTTCCTCTTAAGCCGACCCACCATCATACGAACCGGCCTACTGGGCCTTGGGCCTTGTCGTCCATCTGATCCGCCCGTCGGGTTACTAATGAGCCGCCAAGATCGGGCGGGTTACCCGTGAATCGCCAAGCTCCGGGCGGGTCACCAGTGAGTCGCCACGCTCCAGTCGGGTCATAAATCCGGCAGGTTATGCCGCGGGGTATATCCCCGACATTAGACCCCAGTTTAATTTGGATTTATCCATGTTAAACTGATCCTGCAAAATAACTCAAGAACAAATTTGATAGGTTGTGCTCCGGGTTAAATATTCTCTTGAGTCAGGACCTGATCATCCTTAAGTCCAATTGTCATTTCCTTCTTCTAAAAAATCCGGGTCAATAAGCCAGCTTCATACTCAATTTGCTGACGTTGGTTTCTCACAGAGAAATATTGTGAAGAATAATCCACTTGAGTAGGCTTCCAAAGCACCGGTTTAAGAAATATTGGTCTTGAAATACTCATCTGATATTCAACCGGTTTGAAGATGTAGAACTTGCCGGTTTAATATTACCAAAATTTCTGGTTTTAAAATATTGATGGCACCGAGTCATAATTGTTGCCGACGCCTGGTCATAATTATTGATGACACCGGGTTATGATTATTAAAGACACCGGTTCATAATGATTGGTGACGCCGGGTCAACCTAGTTTGCTCAAAACTGAGAATTCGAAAATATTTCTCCTTATATTCGTGTTACCTGTAGCCCCCAAGTCTTGAGCAGAGCAAAGTGATGACTTAAGACTTGCTACAATATAAATGTTGCAACCTTGAAGAAATCCAGGTTATTCATCTCAATCACTAGTCAAAATTGAATATTCCACATATGTAGCCCCCAAGTGCCGGGTTGTCATGCTTGCATCAACCTGGGACTTGTAATTGCCTTATGCTCATAAAACTTCAACCAGTGTAGCCCCCAGGGCCAGGTCATTATGCAATAATGAGCAGGGACTTTGTAGATATGATCATGCAGACTTGAACAACAACGTGTAGCCCCCAAGGTCCGGCTCAGTAAGATAATACTGAGCTAGGACTTGATATATACTTCAATGAAAATAACATCTTATAATGTAGCCTTCATCGCAGGGCTTGAACCCACGTCCACAAGGTTAAGAGCTTTGTGCTTTACCAACTGAGTAATGGACCCTTCAATATAATGGATTTAACTTATGTGCCTTGAATTTTTTAAAGGAGCAATTGGTAGCCCCCAAGGGCCGGCTCATTATGATGTGATGAGTCGGGTCTTCAATAAGGATAGTAAAAATGACTTTACATTAGCTCCCAAGTGTCATGGTGAATGCTTGTAGCGACATGAGACTTGCATATTTGATGTAATCTCAACTTGAATAATGTAGGCCCCAAGTGCCGGGTCGTAAGCCTGCAGCGACTCGGGACTATTCCTTCCATTGTAAAATAAATTGTATCCATTAATAAAATAATATCCATTGCGCTGAAGCGACTTTGAAAACCTCAATCATAATATTGGTTATTGATAACCATAAGAAAAATCCAGCCATGTTGGCTATTAAAGATTTGAATAATATAACCCAATGATTTATAAGCGCATGATTCCAATGGCGCAATCCAAATATATACTGGCGACTTAACGTCCAAAGCCAGACCGGGCTAATAAACACTGGATAATTTCTCATCATACACTGGTAATGATGTCTACTACACAACCTTCTTCTTGTAGATGTTGTTGGGCTCCAAGTGCAGAGGTTTGTAGGACAGTAGCAAATTTCCCTCAAGTGGATGACCTAAGGTTTATCAATCCATGGGAGGAGTAGGATGAAGATGGTCTCTCTCAAACAACCCTGCAACCAAATAGCAAAGAGTCTCTTGTGTCCCCAACACGCCCAATACAATGGTAAATTGTATAGGTGCACTAGTTCGGCGAAGAGATGGTGATACAAGTGCAAGATGGATGGTAGATATAGGTTTTTGTAATCTGAAAATATAAAAACAGCAAGGTAACTAATGATAAAAGTGAGCGAAAACGGTATTGCAATGCGTTGAAACAAGGCCTAGGGTTCATACTTTCACTAGTGCAAGTTCTCTCAACAATAATAACATAATTGGATCATATAACTATCCCTCAACATGCAAAGTCACTAATAGCGGAGAACAAACGAAGGGATTATTTTAGGGCACGAAACCGCCTCAAAGTTATTCTTTCGGATCGATCTATTCAAGAGTTCGTACTAGAATAACACCTTAAGACACAAATCAAAAAAAACCCTAATGTCACCTAGATACTCCAATGTCACCTCAAGTATCCGTGGGTATGATTATACGATATGCATCACACAATCTCAGATTCATCTATTCAACCAACACAAAGAAATTCAAAGAGTGCCCCAAAGTTTCTACCGGAGAGTCAACACGAAAACGTGTGCCAACCCCTATGTGTAAGTTCACGAGGTCACGGAACTCGGAAGTTGATCACCAAAACATACATCAAGTGGATCACGTGATATCCCATTGTCACCACAGATAAGCACATGCAAGACACACATCAAGTGTTCTCAAATCCTTAAAGACTCAATCCGATAAGATAACTTCAAAGGGAAAACTCAATCCATTACAAGAGAGTAGAGGGGGAGAAACATCATAAGATCCAACTATAATAGCAAAGCTCGCGATACATCAAGATCGTACCACCTCAAGAACACGAGAGAGAGAGAGAGAGATCAAACACATAGCTATTGGTACATACCCTCAGCCCCGAGGGTGAACTACTCCCTCCTCGCCATGGAGAGCGCCGGGATGATGAATATGGCCACCGGAGAGGGATTCCCCCCTCCAACAGGGTGCCGGAATGGGTCTAGATTGGTTTTCGGTGGCTACGGAGGCTTCTGGCGGCGAAACTCCCGATCTATTCTGCTCCTCAATGTTTTTAGGGTTTATGGACATATATAGGCGAAAGAAGTCGGTCAGGGGAGCCACGAGGGGCCCACGAGGGTGGGGACGCACCCAGGGGGGCAGGCGCGCCTCCCTACCTCGTGGCCACCTCGAAGCTTCCCTGACATCTACTCCAAGTCTCCTGGATTGCTTCCGTTCCAAGAATAACTCTCCCGAAGGTTTCTCTCCATTTGGACTCCGTTTGATATTCTTTTTCTTCGAAACACTAAAATAGGCAAGAAAACAACAATTTGGGCTGGCCTCCGGTTAATAGGTTAGTCCCAAAAGTAATATAAAAGTGTATAATAAAGCCCATAAACATCCAAAACAGATAATATATTAGCATGGAACAATCAAAAATTATAGATACATTGGAGACGTATCAGCATCCCCAAGCTTAATTCCAGCTGGTCCTCGAGTAGGTAAATGATTAAAACAGAATTTTTGATGTGGAATGCTTCCTAACATATTTCTCAATGTAATTTTCTTTATTGTGCCATGAATATTCAGATCCAAAAGATTCAAGATAAATGTTTAATATTGACATAAAAATAATAATACTTCAAGCATACTAACTAAGCAATCATGTCTTCTAAAAATAACATGGCCAAAGAAAGTTCATCCCTACAAAATCATATAGTTCGGTCATGTTCCATTTTCGTCACACAAGAATGCTCTCATCATGCACAACCCTGATGACAAGCCAAGCAATTGTTTCATACTTTAGTAATCTCTAGCTTTTTTAACTTTCACGCAATACATGAGTGTGAGCCATGGATATAGCACTATGGGTGGAATAGAATATAATGGAAGGGGTTATGTGGAGAAGACAAAAAGGAGAAAGTCTCACATTGACGCGGCTAATCAATGGGCTAGGGAGATGCCCATCAATTGATGTCAATGCAGGGAGTAGGGATTGCCATGAACGGATGCTCTAGAGCTATAAATGTATGAAAGCTCAACAAAAGAAACTAAGTGGGTGTGCATCCAACTTGCTTGCTCACGAAGACCTAGGGAATTTGAGGATGCCCATTGTTGGAATATGCAAGCCAAGTTCTATAATGAAAAATTCCCACTAGTATAAGAAAGTGACAAAACAAGAGACTCTCTATCATAAAGATCATGGTGCTACTTTGAAGAACAAGTGTGGAAAAAAGGATAGTAGCATTGCCTTTTTTCTTTTTTTGGGCCTTTCTCTTTTTTCATCTTTTTTCTCTTTTTTATGGGACAATGCTCTATTAATGATGATCATCACACTTCTATTTATTTACAACTCAATGATTACAACTTGATACTAGAACAAGATATGACTCTATATGAATGCCTCCGGCGGTGTACCGGGAAACGACTCATGAGTGACATGTATGAAAGAATTATGAATGGTGGCTTTGCCACAAATACGATGTCAACTACATGATCATGCAAGGCAATATGACAATGATGATGCGTGTCGTAATAAATGGAATGGTGGAAAGTTGCATGGCAATATATCTCGGAATGGCTATGGAAATGCCATATTAGGTAGGTATGGTGGCTGTTTTGAGGAAGATATAAGTAGGTTTATGTGTGATAGAGTGTATCGTATCACGGGGTTTGGATGCACTGGTGAAGTTTGCACCAACTCTCAAGGTGAGAAAGGGCAATGCATGGTACCGAAGAGGCTAGCAATGATGAAAGGGTGAGAGTGGGTATAATCCATGGACTCAACATTAGTCATAAAGAACTCACATACTTATTGCAAAAATCTACAAGTCATCAAAAACCAAGTACTATGCGCATGCTCCTAGGGGGATAGATTGGTAGGAAAAGACCATCGCTCGTCCCCGACCGCCACTCATAAGGAAGACAATCAAATAACACCTCATTTTTCAAATTTGTTACACAATGTTTACCATGCGTGCATGCTACGGGACTTGCAAACTTTAACACAAGTATTTCTCAAATTCACAACTACTCAACTAGCATAACTTTAATATCACTATCTCCATATCTCAAAACAATCATCAAGTATCAAACTTCTCATATTATTCAATGCACTTTATATGAAAGTTTTTATTATACCCCTCTTGGATGCCCATCATATTAGGACTAGTTTAATAACCAAAGAAAATTACCATGCTGTTTAGGACTCTCAAAATAATATAAGTGAAGCATGAGAGTTCATCTATTTCTTCAAAATAAAACCACCGCTGTGCTCTAAAAAGATATAGGTGAAGCACTAGAGCAAATGACAAACTATTTCAAAAGATATAAGTGAAGATCAATGAGTAGTTGAATAATTATGCAACTATGTGAAGACTATCTAACATTTAATAATTTCAGATCTTGGTATTTTATTCAAACAGCAAGCAAAACAAAAGAAAATAAAATGGTGCTCCAAGTAAAGTTACCGATGAACGAAGACGAAATAGGGGATGCCTTCCGGGGAATCCCCAAGCTTAGGATCTTGGTTGTCCTTGAATATTACCTTGGGGTGCCTTGGGCATCCCCAAGCTTAGGCTCTTGCCACTCCTTATTCCACAGTCCATCGAATCTTTACCCAAAACTTCAAAACTTCACAACACAAAACTTAACAGAAAACTCGTAAGCTCCGTTAGTATAAGAGAATAAATCACCACTTAGGTACTGTTGTGAACTCATTCTAAATTCATATTGGTGTAATATCTACTGTATTCCAACTTCTCTATGGTTCATACCCTCTGATACTACTCATAGATTCATCAAAATAAGAAAACAACACATACAAAACAGAATCTGTCAAAAACAGAACAGTCTGTAGTAATCTGGATCAAACGTATACTTATGGAACCCCACAAATTCTAAAATAAATTTCTGGACATGAGGAATTTATCTATTAATTATCTGCAAAAATAATTAACTAAATAGCACTCTCCAGTAAAAAAATGGCAGCTAATCTCATGAGCGCTAAAGTTTCTGTTTTTTACAGCAAGATCGCAAAGACCTTCCCCAAGTCTTCCCAAAGGTTATACTTGGTACAAACACTAATTAAAATATAAAACCACATCTAAACAGAAGCTATATGAATTGTTTATTACTAAATAGGAGCAAAAAGCAAAGAACAAGAATAAAATTGGGTTGCCTCGCAACAAGCGCTATCGTTTAGCACCCCTAGCTAGGCATGATGATTTCAATGATGCTCCCATAAAAGATAAGAATTGAAACATAAAGAGAGCATCATGAAGAATATTACTAGCACATTTAAATCTAACCCACTTCCTATGCATAGGGATTTTGTGAGCAAACAATTTATGGGAACAAGAATCAACTAGCATAGGAAGGCAAAGCAAGCATAGCTTCAAGATTTTCAAGACATAAAGAGGAAACTTGATATTATTGCAATTTCTACAAGCATATGTTCCTCCCTCATAATAATTTTCAGTAGAATCATGAATGAATTCAATAATATAACCATCACATAAAGCATTCTTTTCATGATCTACAATCATAGAATTTTTATTACTCTCCACATAAGCAATCATAAGAGACTTGAATACTATAAATTGTTTCCACATTAAAAGAGTAATGTTCAGAAAATGGGTAATCATAATCATGACAAGTTCTATAAATATAATCATCACTACCCTTTATAGCATAAGTATCATCACAATAATCATCATAGGTAGCAACTTTGTTCTCATCATAATTGATTGAAACCTCTTCCAAGATAGTGGAATCATTACTAAATAAAGTCATGACCTCTCCAAATCCACTTTCATAATTGTCACAATAAGATTTAACATCCTCCAAAATAGTGGGATCATTACTTCCTAAAGTTGACACTCTTCCAAACCCACTTTCATCAATATAGTCATCATAAGTAGGAGGCATGCTATCATCATAACAAATTTGCATATCAAAACTTGGGAGGCTAGAAATATCATATTCATTAAACATAGCCTCCCCAAGCTTGGGACAGACATTAATTGCAGCAAATATATTCTCAAACATGTCATTCTCATCAAAGATAGCATCCCCAAGCTTGGGCCTTTTCATATCATAAGCATAATCACTCTCAAAATTAATAGTATGGATAGCACCAATAGTATTGCAATTATCATCATCACAGTGAGTAATAGGAGCAACATCATTTGGGAGGGATACCTTTTCACCTTCACTTCTCTATCTTTTCTTTTTCTTCTTCACATCATGTGTGGGTTTAACCCTCTTTTTTGAGCTCCTTATTAATGAGATTGGTTGAATAGAAGGCTCCTCCTTGTTACCTGATTCATCATAAGAAATAATAGGAGGATATTGGGAAGCCTCTCTTCCCCTTCATTAGTATTCTCTTCATCCTCTATTTGTTTTATTTTCTTTATGTAATTGGCAATATAAGGATTTTCAATGCAATTCACCGCACAATACATAAAAATTTCTTCTAGATCAATATCTACGAATTTCTCAAGGTTATATTCTGGAATATGCTTAGTTATACGTTTCATTTCTTCATAACCCAAAAGCAAACTAAGTTCATTATGATGTGCAAGGGAAATCAAACCATCACAATTTTTGGACACGATTCGATCATGAAACAATTTGCATCGGAGATTTAAATGACCATGTTCATTGCAAAGTTCACAAGTATGGCGAAGAATTTTAAATTTTCAGCACAAACATCTAGCCTCTCTTGCAACCATTTAGTTTCTAAATACTTATGCCTCTTGCAAAATCTATCTTCCCTATTTGGTGTGTACTTGCAAACTCTATGCACTCCACAAAAGTTTACATGCTTATAAGAGACATTTTCATCATGACTAGTGCAATCATCATTAGTACTATGGATATTCAAAGAGTTCATACTAACAACATTGCAATCATGCTCATCATTCAGAGATTTAGTGCCAAACATTCTAATGCATTCTTCGTCTAGCAATTGAGCACAATTATCAGAATCCTTATTCTCATGAAAGATATTAAAAAGATGAAGCATATGAGGTACTCTCAATTCCATTTTTTGTTGTTTTCTTTTATAGACTAAACTTGTGATAAAAGAAGAAAGTAAAAGATTTGATTGCAAGATCTAAAGATATACCTCCAAGCACTCACCTCCCCGGCAACGGTGCCAGAAAAGAGCTTGATGTCTACTACACAACCTTCTTCTTGTAGACGTTGTTGGGCCTCCAAGTGCAGAGGTTTGTAGGACAGTAGCAAATTTCCCTCAAGTGGATGACCTAAGAATTATCAATCCGTGGGAGGCGTAGCATGAATATGGTCTCTCTCAAACAACCCTACAACCAAATAGCAAAGAGTCTCTTGTGTCCCCAACACACCCAATACAACGGTAAATTGTATAGGTGCACTAGTTCGGCGAAGAGATGGTGATACAAGTGCAATATGGATGGTAGATATAGGTTTTTGTAATCTGAAAATATAAAGACAGCAAGGTAACTAATGATAAAAGTGAGCGAAAACGGTATTGCAATGCGTTGAAACAAGGCCTAGGGTTCATACTTTCACTAGTGCAAGTTCTCTCAACAATAATAACATAATTGGATCATATAACTATCCCTCAACATGCAACAAAGAGTCACTCCAAAGTCACTAATAGCGGAGAACAAACGAAGAGATTATTGTAGGGTACGAAACCACGTCAAAGTTATTCTTTCGGATCGATCTATTCAAGAGTTCGTACTAGAATAACACCTTAAGACACAAATCAACCAAAACCCTAATGTCTCCTAGATACTCCAATGTCACCTCAAGTATCCGTGGGTATGATTATACGATATGCATCACACAACCTCATATTCATCTATTAAACCAACACAAAGAATTTCAAAGAGTGCCCCAAAGTTTCTACCGGAGAGTCAAGGCGAAAATGTGTGCCAACCCCTATGCATAAGTTCACGAGGTCACTAAACTCGCAAGTTGATCACCAAAACATACATCAAGTGGATCACATGATATCCCATTGTCAGCACAGATAAGCACATGCAAGACATACATCAAGTGTTCTCAAATCCTTAAAGACTCAATCCAATAAGATAACTTCAAAGGGAAAACTCAATCCATTACAAGAGAGTAGAGGGGGAGAAACATCATAAGATCCAACTATAATAGCAAAGCTCGCGATACATCAAGATCGTACCACCTCAAGAACACGAGAGAGAGACATCAAACACATAACTACTGGTACATACCCTCAGCCCCGAGGGTGAACTACTCCCTCCTCGTCATGGGGAGTGCCGGGATGATGAAGATGGCCATCGAAGAGGGGTTCCCCCTCCGGCACGGTGCCAGAACAGGTCTAGATTGGTTTTCGGTGGCTACGGAGGCTTCTGGCAGCGGAACTCCTGATATATTCTGCTCCTTGATGTTTTTAGGGTATATGGACAAATATAGGCGAAAGAAGTCGGTCAGGAGAGCCACGAGGGGCCCATGAGGGTGGGGCCGCGCCTAGGGGGCAGGCGCGCCTCCCTCCCTCGTGTCCACCTCGAAGCTTCCCTAACGTCTACTCCAAGTCTCCTGGATTGCTTCCGTTCCAAAAATAACTCTCCCGAAGGTTTCATTCTGTTTGGACTCCGTTTGATATTCCTTTTCTTTGAAACACTGAAATAGGCAAGAAAACAACAATTTGGGCTGGGCCTCCGGTTAATAGGTTAGTCCCAAAAGTAATATAAAAGTGTATAATAAGGCCCATAAACATCCAAAACAGATAATATAATAGCATGGAATAATCAAAAATTATAGATATGTTGGAGACGTATCAGGCAACTGATAGTCAAAAGCCAGGCCGGGTTAATAAACACCGGATATTATCTCATACTGCCGAGTTATAGTCAAGAGCCAGGCTGGGTTAATAAACACCGGTGAATTATAATCATAAAAACTTTATAAGCCTTATCAAATAAACCTCAAAAATAAAGAAACTATCGAATAAAAAACCAACAAAAAATGAGGCTTTTCATGGGCTGCCAGGCCGAAAAACGAGGCTTTTCATGGGCTGCCAGGCCACCGAGTTAAACCGTTTTACAAACCTTATATGATGGGCCTCACGTTAACCAATCCCCGTTTTAACTTTGACAAGTTCAGGGTCTGCATAAGATTGACTTGTCAAACATTCGGTGGGTCATTCTAGGATTACCTGGGCGGAATGGCTTACTTAAAAAGGCAGGATAACCTGGGGTTTTAGGTGAATACACCTGGCTTCCAAGCCTGGCTTTTATAGCCTATTAAAAGGGTTATAAAAACTCTTTGTTCTTTAGAACAAGGAGCCCCAAGCAATATTTTTGAGCTGTGCTCAATGGGCGCCTATGTTTGTGTTGTGCTTTTGCAACAGACTCTCTTTGGTCCCTGTTACCTGGGTAGCAAGCCCCCAAACGTTTTTGTAAGCATGGCGTATAAGCCGGATCAAAGGATAATCATAGCTTAGCTCAATAAGCAAGAAGCCCTCATGTGACCATAATAAGATAAGCCATAAGGCAGGATACCCATGTTTGAACTGCGCATCATGGCAACAAGTTCTCTTTGACAACCTTTAATTTTTCTAAGAACCCGAACTTGCGAGAGATGAATTATTTTTGAACCAGAATTTTAAACTGGATATTGAAAGTGTCAAAGCTTTGTGAAAGACAGATTTACCTTGAGCCGGATTTTAAAACGAAATCTTTCATTTTGAGCCGGAAATTTTCTAACGGCCTATAAATTTTCATCAATATGGCAGCAGCCTCCGGGACTGGGTTATTTTCCCCTTCAACATCCTGGGGTTCTTGAATTTGCTGATACCGGCCAATTCTGCCAAGACATGTCATTGTAGCCCCCAAGTCATAAGACGACTCGAGGAGTTGTCTTGAGATTCTCCATATTTGACTGTGATATAAACCGGTATGAGTCATTCAACAGCTCAGTGATATAAAAATCCCTTTTGCATTAGACAACTTGTCCTGCATTGAAACACTTGCAAGCCAGAAAAATTGCTCTTCTAAAGAAAACAATATAAAATATACTGGATGGATTTCACCTGATATGTTAGGCCGGAAACTATTCACCATGGAGTTGATGATCACTGAAATCAATCACGGGTGAATTGACCGCAGGAGAAGACAAATGAGTCAGTCGCGATGTTGTAAAGATGGGCGAGTCAATCGCAGGTGCGGTATGCCGCACGGACGGCGAGTCAATCGCGGGCGTGATCCAAGCGAGTTGAGGTGGATCGAGCTGCATGGGCGGTGGCTTGCACACAGCCGTTCAATAGCAAGTAGGTGCGGATGCCAGTGCATGATGATGCTAACGCCTACTCCATAAGCACAACATGGCACCACCTTTATAATAAATCATAGTTCTGCAAAATATATTATGAACCAGAATAATTGTTCTCAGAAAGACAATGTGTCAATAAAATAAACTTAGATGAATATCACCTAATTTGTTCGAACGACCGATGGTCCATTCATCGCGGCAGAGGTGGCTTAGGCAGACCGGCGACTCAATATAGTCCTGGCGTTTCAGGCAAACCGGTGACTCCCGGCGGCTCAACGCAGCAGAGGCGACTCAACATGGCCCCGACGACTCTCGCCCTTCTGAATCAGTAGGTCCACACACTTCATGGCTGTTTTTTTGCGAGCTCTTTCTTGTTTCTTTCTCCCTCATATGAAAATTTTAGTCTTGGACCCAGTTTTATCCTTTCTACTCGAAGTAACACTCTGGCTACAAACGTGCTGCATCGAAGTCCATCTTGATAGTGTGCATGTACACTAAAGGACAACCTTTGACTCTTAGTCCAACTCCCTACAAGTATCCCGTGCCTGTTTCTTGGCTTCCATCGGGCACCCAGGACCCGTAAAGGCAATACGCAGCGCGACAGGTGGCCTGTGAAGCCTGCACGCCGAGTCAACAAAGCAGAGACGAGGCCTTGTTGCATGGTGCAATGCGGGAGGTGGCCGCAAGCAGCGACCCGGCCGGGCGCGCGGGTGCTTTGAAAATGGAAACAAGGGCCGCGACGGCGGCTCAGTAGCATTGGTGATTTGAAGCAGAGACAGCACGAGGGCGGGTTACCCAGCCAGCTCAAAAGCGGCAGTAGCCGCAAGGCGGCTCAAGGCGAGGCACTCTGAAGCGACGACGGTGACTTAGGCCATAGCGGCCCGCCGCGGTGCACTGGAACAACAGTAGCCACAACCGGCAGCTCGTCGTTGGTGGTTCAGTGATTTTAACATGGAGAGGCTCCAAGGCAGGAGATTGACCCAGTGGTGGCTCAGCAGTGGAACGAGTCGACTCGAGGCCGCGGAAAAACAGTAGCAGTCAGGCGGCGCAGGGGGGAACCGCCACCGCGGGCTGAACAGAGCATAGAGATCGCAGAGACTCGGGGAGGCCACGGGCGACTCGCGGCTCGACGTCACAGCAGTGTATCAGCAAGAGCGGCGGCCTACCGCCGAGGTAACTCCCGAAGGGACGAGCCGGCAAGGGCCTTTGGATAGAGGCGGCTCACATAGCGAGGCAGGGGCGGAGCAGAGCGGGTACGACCAACGCGAGGTCGAAAATGGCTCGGTGGCACTGTGTGCCCATGACCCAATCCTCCTCCGAGTCATCGTTCATTTGACTTTTCCTTCCATGACTTCTGAATTGTTCTGCTGGTAGTTTTCTTACGCGCATACACCAAGTGGAGTTGATAAAATGGAAAGCTGACTTTGGCTTCAGATAACATAGCCGAAGATGCACTAGTACTTGACACTACAAAAAAGACACATCCGTGACATTTTTGGCCGAACGATTTTTTTCTGTCATACTTATGACACTTCTATGACAATAATTGTAACAAAACACGGTATCGTCATAAATGTGGTGGGATCCTACTTCTATGACAAAAAATCATGACAGAAAATGGGCTTTTCGTCCTGGGCGGGCCGGAGACGCAGCTGCATGACATTCTTTGGGCCGTCCATGACAGAAAAAACTGTGGTAGCAGCGAGGGCGAGGAAAATATCGGGGCGTTCCCCGTTATGGTGGGTGGTCGGGGCCGAGCGATGCGCATTTCTCTCGTACACGCACGCGCGTAGGTGCGAGGCATTGGGCTCTAACTGAACCCGAGTGATTGCACTGCAGGCTACGCGTTACTAAACCCGGGCGATCGATCAATGGTTGTTAACTGAACTCGATCGAGCGATTCCTTCGCTACTGCTGCTAAGTGAAGCCGATCGATGCTGCCTCTGTATGAACAGTGAGCGTTGCTGGGGGGGTTTGGATGAACAGTTCCCGGTGGGGGTGGATGAATAGGACCCCATGGTGTTGCCTGTGGATCAACATGACCCCTATCGATCGAGCCGGTTGGGGCTGGATGAACAGGACCACCCCATGGAGGGCAGGATGAATAGTAGATGGTGGAGGGCTGGATGAACAGTAGCCCATGGAGGGGTGGTTGAATAGGAGCCCGTGGAGAGTGATACGTCCATTTTGCATCATGCTTTTATATCGATATTTATTGCATTATGGGCTGATATTATGCATTATGTCACATTACTTATGGCTATTCTCTCTTATTTTACAAGGTTTACATAAGGAAGGAGAATCCCGACAGCTGGAATTCGGGGCTGGAAAAGGGGCAAATATTAGAGACCTATTCTGCACAACTCCAAAAGTCCTGAAACTCCACGGAACATCTAGTTAAAAATAATGAAAAATCCTTGCCAAAGATGGAGACCAGGGGGCCCACACTCTGTCCACGAGGGTGGGCGCGCACCCTCCCTAGGGCGCGCCCCCCTACCTCGTGGGCCCCCTGTTGGCTCTCCGATGCCCATCTTCTGCTATATGAGGTCTTTCGTCGAGAAAAAATAATAAGAAACCTTTCGGGACGAGACTCTGCCGCCACGAGGCAGAACCTTGGCGGAACCAATCTAGGGCTCCGGCAGAGCTGTTCTGCCGGGGCACTTCCCTCCGAGAGGGGGAAATCATCGCCATCGTCATCACCAACGCTCCTCTCATCGGGAAAGGGCAATCTCCATCAACATCTTCACCAGCACCATCTTATCTCAAACCCCTAGTTCATCTCTTGTATCCAATTCTTGTCTCCGAGTCCGGGATTGGTGCTAGTAGGTTGCTAGTAGTGTTGATTACTCCTTGTAGTTGATGCTAGTTGGTTTATTTGGTGGAAGATCATATGTTCAGATCCTTTATGCATATTATTACCCCTCTGATTATGAACATGAATATGCTTTGTGAGTAGTTACGTTTGTTCCTGAGGACATGGGAGAAGTCTTGCTATTAGTAGTCATGTGAATTTGGTATTCGTTCGATATTTTGATGAGATGTATGTTGTCTAGCCTCTAGTGGTGTTATGTGAACGTCGACTACATAACACTTCACCATTATTTGGGCCTAGAGGAAGGCATTGGGAAGTAATAAGTAGATGATGGGTTGCTAGAGTGACAGAAGATTAAACCCTAGTTTATGTGTTGCTTCATAAGGGGCTGATTTGGATCCATATGTTTCATGCTATGGTTAGGTTTACCTTAATACTTTTGTTGTAGTTGCCGATGCTTGCAGTAGAGGTTAATCATAAGTGGGATGCTTGTTCAAGTAAGAGCAGCACCCAAGCACCGGTCCACCCACATATCAAATTATCAAAGTACCGAACGCGAATCATATGAACGTGATGAAATCTAGCTTGACGATATTCCCATGTGTCCTCGGGAGCGCTTTTACTTATATAAGAGTTTGTCCAGGCTTCTCCTTTGCTACAAAAAGGATTCGGCCATCTTGCTGCACTTTATTTACTTTTATTACTTGTTGCTCGTTACAAATTATCTTATCACCAAACTATCTGTTACCACTTATTTCAGTACTTGCAGAGAATACCTTGCCGAAAACCGCTTATCATTTCCTTCTGCTCCTCGTTGGGTTCGACACTCTTACTTATCGAAAGGACTACGATAGATCCCCTATACTTGTGGGTCATCAAGACTCTTTTCTGGCGCTGTTGCCGGGGAGTGAAACGCCTTTGGTAGGTGGAATTTGGTAAGGAAAAATTTATATAGTGTGCTGAAATTTACTGTCACTTGTTACTATGGAAAGTAATCCTATGAGGGGCTTGTTCAGGGTATCTTCACCCAGACCAGTAGAGCAAAGAGCTGCTCCTCAACCTACTGAACCTACTGAAAATAAAAATGTTCCCTTTGAATTTCCTTTGGGTATGATAGAAAAACTGCTAGCTAATCCTTTTATAGGAGATGGAACAAAGCATCCTGATGAGCACCTAATATATGTGGATGAAGTTTGTGGATTATTTAAGCTTGCAGGTATACCCGATGATGTTGCTCAGAAGAAGGTCTTCCCTTTATCTTTGAAGGGAGATGCATTGACATGGTATAGGCTATGGGATGATACGAGATCATGGAACTATAGAAGATTGAAATTGGAATTTCATCAAAAGTATTATCCTATGCATCTTGTTCATCGTGATCGTAATTATATATATAATTTTTGGCCTCGCGAAGGAGAAAGCATCGCTCAAGCTTGGGGGAGGCTTAAATCAATGTTATATTCATGCCCTAATCTTGAGCTCCCAAGAGAAACAATTATTCAAAATCTGGATGCTCGGCTTTCTGAAAACAATCGCACCATGCTCGATACTTCTTGTGTTGGCTCTTTTATGATGAAGACTATTGAATTTAAATGGGATTTATTGGATAGAATTGAACGCAACTCTGAAGATTGGGATCTCGACGAAGGTAAGGAGTCATGTATGACACCTAAGTTTGATTGTGTTAAATCTTTTATGGATACCGATATTTTCTGTAAGTTTAGCACTAAATATGGACTTGACTCTAAGATAGTAGCTTCTTTCTGTGAATCTTTTGCTACTTATGTTGACCTCCCTAAGGAGAAGTGGTTTAAATATCATCCTCCCATAGAAGTAAAAGTAGCAGCACCTATTAAAGTAGAAGAAAAGACTGTCACTTATAATGGTCCTATTGTTCCTACTTCTTATGTTGAGAAACCACCTTTCCCTGTTAGAATAAAGGATCATGCTAAAGCTTCAACTGTGGTTCGTAAAAGCAATATTAGAACTTACACACCTCCTGAGCAAGTTAAAGTAGAACATAATATTGCTATTGTTAAAGATCTCTTGTCTGATAATATTGATGGGCATGTCATTCAGTTCTGCGGTGAGACTGCTAGAATTGCTAAACCTTGTGCTAAAGATAAACATAGACATGTGGTAGGTGTGCCTGTTATTTCTGTTAAAATAGGAGATCATTGTTATCATGGCTTATGTGATATGGGTGCTAGTGCTAGTGTTATACCTTATGACTTGTATAAAGAAATTAAGCATAAAATTGCACCTGCTGAGTTAGAAGATATTGATGTCACAATTAAACTTGCCAATAGAGATACTATTTCAGCAGTGGGAATTGTTAGAGATGTTGAAGTCTAGTGTGGGAAAACTAAATATCCTGCTGATTTTCTTGTTCTCAGTTCCCCACAAGATAGGTTTTGTCCCATTATATTTGGTAGACCCTTCTTGAACAAAGTTAATGCTAAGATAGACTGTCAAAATAATGTTGTTACTATTGGCTTGGATGATATGATTCATGAGTTTAATTTCTCTAAATTTAGTAAACAACATCGTGAAGAAGAATTTCCTAGTAAGGATGAAATTATTGGTCTTGCTTCTATTGTCGTACCTCCTAGTGATCCTTTAGAACATTATTTGCTAGACCATGAAAATGATATGTTTATGAATGAAAGAAGGGGAATAGATGAAGTATTCTTTAAATAGGAACCTATTCTGAAACACAATTTGCCTGTTGAAATCCTAGGGGATCCTCCTCCACCCAAGGGTGATCCCGTGTTTGAACTTAAACCGTTGCCTGATAATCTTAAATATGCTTATCTTGATGAAAAGAAGATATATCCTATTATTATTAGTGCTAACCTCTCAGAGCATGAAGAAGAAAGATTATTGAAAACTCTGAAAAAGCACCGTGCTGCTATTGGATATACTCTTTATGATCTTAAGGGCATCAGTCCCACTCTATGTCAACATAAAATAAATTTGGAAGCAGATGCCAAACCAGTTTGTGATCCTCAACATCGTCTGAATCCTAAAATGAAAGAAGTGGTAAGAAAAGAAATATTAAAGCTTCTGGAGGCAGGTATAATTTATCCCGTTGCTGATAGTCAGTGGGTAAGTCCTGTCCATTGTGTCCCTAAGAAGGGTAGTATTACTATTGTTCCTAATGATAAAGATGAATTGATTCCACAAAGAATTATTAGAGGATATAGGATGGTAATTGATTTCCGCAAATTAAATAAGGCTATTAAAAAAGATCATTACCCCTTACCTTTTATTAATCAAATGCTAGAAAGATTATGCAAACATACACATTACTGCTTTCTAGATGGTTATTCTGGTTTCTCTCAAATACCTATGTCGGCTAAAGATCAATCAAAGACTACTTTTACCTGCCCTTTTGGTACTTTTGCTTATAGACGTATGCCTTTTGGTTTATGTAATGCACCTGCTACCTTTCAAAGATGCATGATGGCTATATTCTCTGACTTTTGTGAAAAGATTTGTGAGGTTTTCATGGACGACTTTTCCGTCTATGGATCTTCTTTTGATGATTGCTTAAGCAATCTTGATCGAGTTTTGCAAAGATGTGAAGAAACTAATCTTGTCTTGAATTGGGAAAAGTGCTACTTTATGGCTAATGAAGGTATTGTCTTGGGGCATAAAGTTTCTGACAGAGGTATTGAAGTTGATAAAGCCAAGGTTGATGCTATTGAAAAAATGCCATGTCCCAAGGACATCAAAGGTATAAGAAGTTTCCTTGGTCACGCCGGATTTTATAGAAGGTTCATTAAGGACTTCTCAAAAATTTCTCGTCCTCTAACTAATTTATTACAAGAAGATATACCATTTCTCTTTGATGATGATTGTGTAGAAGCATTTGAAATACTTAAGAAAGCATTGATCTCTGCACCTATTGTTCAGCCACCTGATTGGAATTTACCCTTTGAAATTATGTGTGATGCTAGTGATTATGCTGTAGGTGTTGTTCTAGGGCAAAGAGTCGATAAGAAATTAAATGTTATCCATTATGCTAGTAAAACTTTAGACAATGCTCAAACAAATTATGCTACCACTGAAAAAGAATTCTTAGCAGTTGTATTTGCTTGTGATAAGTTCAGACCTTATATTGTTGATTCTAAAGTAACTATTCACACTGATCATGCTGCTATTAAATATCTTATGGAAAAGAAAGATGCTAAACCTAGACTTATTAGATAGGTTCTCTTGCTACAAGAATTTGATTTGCATATTGTTGATAGAAAGGGAGCTGAGAACCCCGTTGCAGACAACTTGTCTAGGTTAGAAAATGTTCTTGATGACCCACTACCTATTGATAATAGCTTTCCTGATGAACAATTAAATGTCATAAATACTTCTTGTAGTACTCCATGGTATGCTGATTATGCTAATTACATTGTTGCTAAATACATACCACCTAGTTTCACATACCAGCAAAAGAACAAGTTTTTCTATGATTTGAGACATTACTTTTGGGATGACCCACATCTTTATAAAGAAGGAGTAGATGGTGTTATTAGACGTTGTGTACCTGAGCATGAACAGGAACAGATCCTACGCAAGTGTCACTCCGAAGCTTATGGAGGACACCATGATGGAGACAGAACTGCACATAAGGTGTTGCAATCCGGTTTTTATTGGCCTACTCTCTTCAAGGATGCCCGTAAGTTTGTCTTGTCTTGTGATGAATGCCAAAGAATTGGAAATATTAGTAGACGTCAAGAAATGCCTATGAATTATTCACTTGTTATCGAACCATTTGATGTTTGGGGCTTTGATTATATGGGACCTTTTCCTGCCTCTAATGGATATACACATATTCTAGTTGCCGTTGATTACGTTACTAAGTGGGTAGAAGCTATTCCAACTAGTAGTGCTGATCATAACACTTCTATTAAAATGCTTAAGGAAGTTATTTTTCCGAGGTTTGGAGTCCCTAGATATTTAATGACTGATGGTGGTTCACATTTTATTCATGGTGCTTTCTGTAAAATGCTTGCTAAATATGATGTTAATCATAGAATTGCATCTCCTTATCACCCACAGTCTAGTGGTCAAGTAGAATTGAGTAATAGAGAACTCAAATTAATTTTGCAAAAGACTGTCAATAGGTCTAGAAAGAATTGGTCTAAGAAACTTGATGATGCATTATGGGCCTATAGAACTGCTTATAAAAATCCTATGGGTATGTCTCCATATAAAATGGTTTATGGAAAAGCATGTCACTTACCTCTCGAACTAGAACATAAGACATATTGGGCTATTAAAGAGCTCAATTATGATTTCAAACTTGCCGGTGAGAAGAGGTTATTTGATATTAGCTCACTTGATGAATGGAGAACCCAAGCTTATGAAAATACCAAGTTGTTTAAAGAAAAAGTTAAAAGATGGCATGATAAAAGGATACAAAAGCGTGAGTTTAACGTAGGTGATTATGTATTGCTATACAACTCTTGTTTAAGATTTTTTGCAAGAAAACTTCTCTCTAAATGGGAAGGCCCCTACGTTATCGAGGACGTTTATCGTTCCGGTGCCATAAAAATCAACAACTTCGAAGGCACAAATCTGAAGGTGGTGAATGGTCAAAGAATTAAAAATTATATCTCAGGTAATCCCATAAATGTTGAAACCAATATTATTGAAACCGTAACCCCGGAGGAATAATTAAGGGACACTTTCCAGAACATTTCAGACTCCGAAAAGGAATAGGTATGTGGTACGGTAAGTAAACCGACTCCAAAACAATTTTTAAGGCAATATTTCTCCGTTTTGGAATATTTAGAAAAATAGAAAAATAAGTAGCAGTCCGGGAGAGACACGAGGTCTCCACGAGGGTGCAGGGCGCGCCCTACCCCCTGGGCGCGCCCCTACCTTGTGAGCACCTCGTGTGCCTTCCGGACTCCGTTTTCTTGCACGATACGTATTTTGGTCGGTAAAAATTCAATATATATTCTCCCGAAGGTTTTGACTCCTGTATCACGCAAATATCCTCTGTTCTTGTTTCGAGCTGTCCCACTGCAGATTAGATCAACATGTCGTCCCAGGATTCGGAAGCAGAAAGCTATGTGAATGATTACTTAGCAAATCCCAAGGTCTATGGAGATGTGGAACACAATGGTTGGACCACGGTGGAGGAAGAGGACTATGAACCCAAGGGGAAGAAGGAGACAAGCTCAGATGAAGATGAAGCCCCATTACCTCAACCTGGGGACATGCATGTGGAATTCAAAAAGTCAAGTCTCCCTGATAGGGTAAAGAAACCCAAGTTCGAGCTTATCCCTTTTCGTCTCTTGCAGGAAAATAAGCAGGACCTATGCAAAAAGATATTAACCCTGGAGTGGGAGATTGATGATCCGAGGGATCAAAATGCCGTCCTCAAGCGTAAATTAAGGGAGAAGTCTATACCATCAACAAAGTCAACAACACCTCCACCCTCTTCACCAACAACAAAGAAGGATACATAATCACGGGCACCCTCAAGCTTGGCCACCGCCAAGCTTGGGGGAGGTGCCCCGGTGTAACACCCCGGATGTAATTTACCTTATATGTATCCCAACTCTTGCTGTTTCTGGCACTAAGTTATTTTATTTCCTCGGGTTCGGGTTTTTGTCTCCGTGTGTTGTTTTCGTTGTCATGCATCTCATATCATGTCATCATGTGCATTGCATTTTCACACGTGTTCGTCTCATGCATCCGAACATTTTCCCCGTTGTCCGTTTTGCATTCCGGCGCTCCTATCTCCTCCGATGGTCCTTTCTACCTCTTTTCGTGTGTGGGGGTTAAAAATTTCCGGATTGGACCGAGACTTGTCATGTGGCCTTGGTTTACTACCGGTAGACCGCCTGTCAAGTTTCGTGCCATTTGGACTTCGTTTGATACTCCAACGGTTAACCGAGGGACCGAGAAGGCCTCGTGTGTGTTGCAGCCCAACACCCTTCCAATTTGGCCCAAAACCCCACCAAAACTCTCTCCATCATCTAGAGCATTCGATCATGATCGCATGGTCGCAAACCGCACCTCATTTGGACTCTCCTAGCTCCTCCTATGCCTATATATAGACCCTCTCCCGAAATTTTCGGTTCTTCTTCCCCCAAACCCTAATAGATCTCCTCCTCGCGCCGCCGGACAAAAACCCGGCCGGCCGGACACGTCCGCCCACTCCGCCGGACGAACCAGCACTCGACACGTGTCCCCGCGGGCGCCCACTTCGCCGCCGACCGCGCGGGCCCGCCAGGCCCGGAGCCGGCCCCCGCGGCCCAACCAGGCCGCGCCGCCGCCTGTCGCCTCCCTCGCCCGAGCCGGGAGCTCTAGCCGCCGCGCCTCCGCCCGCCGCCCTGTTCCAGCTCGCCGCCAGCCACCTCCGTCGCCACCTCCCCGCCGCGGGCTGCGCGCCACCGATGCCGGCCTCCTCCGCCCCCATCTAGCATCGTGTGCCGCCCGGAGCCGCCGTGCTCCTCCGCGCCTCCTCTCCGACGCCGGCGACCTCGCCCCCGCCAGCCGCTTCAACTCCGGCGAGCTCCCCGGCCATCCTCGAACCGCGTGCCTCACCAGATCCAGATCCGAGCTACAGTAAACCCTAGCGAGGGTTGACTTTCTCTCCACTCCCCTGAAATTTTGGCATTTTTCATCATGCTATAACTCCGCATCCGTAGCTCCGTTTTGCGCATGTAGCATATCAAAATGTTCGCCTCAGAGAGTACATCATTTCATCTCATTGCATCATTTTCATTTGAGCTCATCTTGATGCCCGAAATGCTGTTGGAAGAGAGCAATTTGAGATAATTGTCAGATCTGCTGCACCAAATAGCTATTTGTCATTTTTGCCATGATTAATGTGTGCATGATATGCTCCTGAGTTCTACATGTGTTTTGTTATATGCCATGCCATATTTATAGAGGTGCTTACCATGTATTTTTGTAACGTGTGTGGTGACTAGCACAAGCTTGCAAAGTAGTGCATTCGTTAATGATGATTTCAGGGACTTAGAATTTCACTAAGTCCTTGATCTGATTTTATCAATATGCCATATGTTCATGTTGTTTCCTAGTGATCCGTGCCACTTTTGAGGATGATCAGTAAGGATGTTTTATTAATCTTGTGGTGCTCTATCCACCCATGTCTTTGTTTGCAATTATGGATCACCCTAGCTTGAGTCAATCGAGCTCTACTTTTGCTATTTCGTGAATCCTGGCAGATTGTTGACTCGTTAGCGATTTTGCCGAGGATGTTGCCAGTGATCCGTGCATGCTATGTTGTTGTTCTTGCCATGTATAGCTTCTATGTTATGTATTCTTGATGGGTGTATGCTTAGTTTGTCATGCATTGCTCTGTAGTGAGTGCATCAAGCTCGTAAACATGCCTACTCGTTAACATATTTGCATGCTCCAGTTTTTCACTAAGTCTGTAATCTGATTATGTTTTTGCCATGTTCACATGCTTGCAATTGTATTTTCTGATCCCTTTTGGCTCAAGGTCACTAACGGACTTTTGTTAAGTGCTTTGAGTAGCTTCATGTCATGCCTTGCTTTGCCATGTTAAGTTCCTGTAGCATATAGTTTTCATGCTCCAAAGTGTGCTACCTGATGTGAAATTCCAGACTTGTGTTAATTTCACTAAGTCTGAAACCTGTTTACCATTTGCATTTTTGCCATGCTTGTTGGAACCTGTTAATGGATGAATTGGCCATAGCTCAGTGTTCATCTTTTGTCAAGCTTCATGAGTGGATCCCTGCCATGTATTCTGTTGCCATGTTTGAGTGTTGTAGCATATTTAACTTGATGCATTTAGATGGCTACTTGCTGTTTATCGCAGACCGGTGCCATATTTGTTTTGCTTGCCATTTCCAAACAGTGCATTCGATTCCGGTGATTTTTATATCGATTTCAACCGAAATCACCTCACCTTTCCAATGGCACTCTTGGATTTCCAAGTTGAGGCCAGGTTCAATCATTCCTTGTGAAATCTTGCATATACATCATATATTGCATCCTGCATAGCATACTATGTTTGCATCATGTTGTTCGAGCTTTGCACGTGGTTGTTTGTGTTCCTTTTGCTTGTTTGTCTTGTTTGGGTAGAGCCGGGAGACAAGTTTGCTAACGAGGAGCCCGTTGAGTTTGCTTACGAGGATCCAGTCAACTCTGACAACTTTGCAGGCAAGATGATCATACCCTTGAAATCACTTCTATCTTTGCATGCTCCAGTTTTTCACTAAGTCGTAATCTGATTATGTTTTTTACTGAAATCACCTCACCTTTTGCTTGTTTTTCTTGTTTGGGTAGAGCCCGGAGACAAGTTCGCTAACGAGGAGCCTGTTGAGTTTGCTTATGAGGATCCAGTCAACTCTGACAACTTTGCAGGTAAGATGATCATACCCTTGAAATCACTTCTATCTTTGCTTTCTAGATGCTCACTATTTTGCGATGCATATGCTATGATGCCTACCACTTGCTTATCATGCCTCCCAAATTGCCATGTCAAACCTCTAACCCACCATGTCCTAGCAAACCGTTGATTGGGTATGTTACCGCTTTGCTCAGCCCCTCTTATAGCGTTGCTAGTTGCGGGTGAAGATTGGAGATCGTTCCTTGTTGGAACATTGTTTATTGTTGGGATATCACTATATTATCTTGTTATCTTAATGCATCTATATACTTGGTAAAGGGGTGGAAGGCTCGGCCTTTTGCCTAGTGTTTTGTTCCACTCTTGCCACCCTAGTTTCTGTCATATCGGTGTTATGTTCCCGGATTTTGCGTTCCTTACGTGGTTGGGTGATAATGGGAACCCCTTGACAGTTCGCCTTGAATAAAACTCTTCCAGCAATGCCCAACATTGGTTTTACCATTTGCCACCTAGCCTTTTTCCCTTGGGTTTCGCGGACTCAAGGGTCATCTTTATTTTAACCCCCCCCCCCCCCGGGCCAGTGCTTCTCTAAGTGTTGGTCCAACCGAGTGATGTCCGGGGCTACCAGGGGCAACTCTGGGCTAGCCTACCCGACATCTTGCTCATCCGGTGTGCCCTGAAAACGAGATATGTGCAGCTCCTATTGGGATTTGTCAGCACATCTGGGTGGTGTTGCTGGTTTAGTTTTACCCTTGTCGAGGATGTCTTGTAGAACCGGGATACTGAGTCTGATCGGAATGTCTCGGGAGAAGGTTTATCCTTCGTTGACCATGAGATCTTGTGATGGGCTAAGTTGGGACTCCCCTGTATGGATTCAAACTTTCGAAAGCCGTGCCTGCGGTTATGGGCAGATGGGAATTTGTTAATGTCCGATTGTAGATAACATGAACCTTAACTTAATTAAAATGAATCAACCGCGTGTGTTACCGTGATGGTCTCTTCTCGGTGGAGTACGGGAAGTGAACACGGTGTTGGAGTAATGTTTGCCGTAGGTTGTTCTATAGTTCTTCGTTCATGCTTTGCCTTCTCTTCTCGCTCTCTTTTGCGAACAGGTTAGCCACCAAATATGCTAGTCGCTTGCTGCAGCTCCACATATTACCTTGCCTTACCTATAAGCTTAAATAGTCTTGATCGCGAGGGTGTGAGATTGCTGAGTCCCCGTGACTCACAGATTACTTCCAAACCAGATGCAGGGACCGATGACTCTGTTCCAGATGATGCGCTTGAGCTCAAGTGGGAGTTCGATGAAGCCTCCCGTCGTTACTATGTGTCTTTCCCAGATGATCAGTAGTGGTGCCCAGTTGGGGCGATCGGGACCATGTCGCTTGTTGGGGTTGATCTTTTATTTTGGTACCGTAGTCGGACCATGAGTGTATTGGATGATTGTAATGTTATTCATGTACTTTGTGTGATGTGGCGAGTGTAAGCCAACTATGTACCTTTTCCCCTATTATCTTTTTACATGGGTTGTTGTGATGATTACCTTACTTGCGACATTGCTTTCAATGCGGTTATGCCTCTAAGTCGTGCTTCGACACGTAGGAGATATAGCCGCATCGAGGGCGTTACAAGTTGATAATCAGAGCCTTCCCCGACCTTAGGAGCCCCCACTTCTTGATCGAATTAGCTGACGAGTTGAGTCTAGAAAAATGTTTTGAGTCATTGGGAATTATATATCGGAGAGTTTAGGAGTTCTTTTTACTTCCCAGTCCCTTCATCGCTCTGGTAAGGCATCCTGACGTAGAGTTTTGTCTCTTCTCTTCTCAAATTTCACTAAAAAAAATTTATGATCACGCGGGTATCTTGGAATCGTTCCGATAGATTTGTGACGAGAACATTATTCTTGGTGCCTCCTGTCATTTAGGGGTTGTGGCAGTGTCCCGGGGAGTTGAGCTCCGAGGTGTTGTCGTCACAATTTTATTGTTGCAGTTCTGGAATACCTGAGTTTAGTTCGCCGACATCGAAAATCTCTTTTATGCAGTTGTTGGTGAGATAACCTCGACGCCACCCAGTACTGGGGCGGGAGTTCGGGAGTATTGCCATAACTTGTATAATGGATGCTTTTCAAAGGTTGAGGTAGACGATTTCCGAAGTTTTTCTCGGTTATGTGTTGAAGGATGGATACAGCTGGATGTAGGATTTGCTAGATTTGGGTGAGATATTATGCTTCCCTTGTATCCCCAACACCTGATTGCATAACCGGAAAGGTTCGGGAGTTTCATAGGTGGGAATTCTTGTAGCTCTAGTTATTCTTCCACGGATATTTGGTTTGAGATTGGTTGATCCTTACCGAGTATTCGCTCTTGTTCCGTACCTTGTTGTTTTATTCTTCTACATCAATTCTAAGTGGCTTCTCAATTTATGGATATGTGACCATTTCAATTGTAATGCATTCGTTCATTTTGTTCGGATGTGACGACTATATGTTGCAATTTCAAACCGTTGGTTTCAGCTTCAATATTTGTCTATCAATGTGCTAATGGATGTCAACCCCTTCAGGATGGCTCCTCCAATGCGCACAACTCCGAATCCTGATCCGCCACCACCACCTCCACCTCCAGAGGCATGGCAAGCTGTGATGGCCGCTACCAATGCAAACACGCAACTGATCATGCAACTTCTTCAAGAGCGCAACCAAGCGAACCAAGGCAACCAGGGCAACAATCAGAATCACTTTGCTACACTCAACCAGTTCCTTGCTAACCAGCCAAAGACCTTCAGTAATTGCATTGAGGCAACTGACGCTGATGATTGGCTCGTGGACTTATGCAAGGATTTCGAGTGCAGTAATGTCAGGCCTGAGGACTTTGTCAAGTTCGCTTCCTTTCAACTCAAAGACCAAGCTGCAGAATGGTTTCAGCAGTACAAAGATTCCAAAGGAGGCCGTGTGATTACCTGGGATGAATTCCGTCAAGACTTCAAATCTCATCATATTCCTCAGAGCGTGGTTGAAAGCAAGCGTGAGGAATTCCGCAACCTGAAGCAAGGCTCTATGTCTGTCTATGAGTACAACCAGATGTTTCAGAAGCTCACCCGTTTTGCTAAGAAGGATGTCCCTGACGAGAAGAGCATGATATACCAGTTTAGGGGTGGTTTCAGAGAAGAAATCCAGCTAGCTCTTGTTCTCTTTGAGCCCATGAGATACGATGAGTTTTACAACATGGCATTGAAGCAAGAGGTTGCTCAACTGAAGTGCGATGCTTCCAAGAAGCGAGTCAGAGATGCTACTCCTCCTTCCTCAACTCAAGTGGCTAAGCAGCACAAGTATTGGCTTCCTCCTCCTCCGTTTCGTCAGCCGTATTAGCAGAAGAGCAAAGGTGGCAGTGGATCTTCCCACCCACCCAACCCTGGCTTTCAGAACAAGACTTCGTCTCAAGCTCCAAGATCGAGTGCTCCGTATCACCGTCCGCTTTCAGAGGTCATGTGCAACAAGTGCCAACAGAAGGGTCACTATGCCAACAAATGCTTCAATCAGAGGCGTCTCCCTCCTCCTCCTCCTGTGAGATCGGCAAGTACAGCTATGGTCAAGCATAACCCCAAGTCTGCTAAGGTCAACTTGTTGAATGGAGCTCAGGCAGAGGACTCGCTAGATGTGATTATGGGTAACCTTCCTATTAATGACATTCCCGCAAGAGTTCTTTTTGATACTGGTGCATCTTTGTCATTTTTATCGAAGCCTTTTGCATCCATGCATGATGTGCATACTATTGATTTGCCTAAGCCGATAGCGGTTTCTTCTCCGGGTTTATTCATGGACACCAAAATGTTGGCTCCGGATGTTACTATCATGTTGGTGATTACAAGTTTCTTTCTTCTCCAATGGTCCTTGGTAACTCGGATATTGATCTTATTCTCGGAATGGATTGGCTTTCTAAGCACAAGGCGGATCTTGATTATGCTGCCAGGCAGATTCGATTGACTCATTCGTCTGAGGATGTAATTGTCTTTGCCGCTCGTGATGATACAATCCGTCTGTTTTCTCTCAATGAGAAGGGTGAACTAGATGCCATCTCTCAAATTCCAGTCGTTTGCGAATATCAAGATGTCTTTCCAGAAGAGCTTCCAGGAATGCCTCCACACCAGCCAGTTGAATTCATCATCGATCTTGAGCCTGGCACGGAACCGGTTTGCAAACGTCCCTACAAGCTTGGACCTGAAGAGTTGAAGGAGCTGAAGAAGCAACTCAATATTCAAGAGAGAATGGGTCTCATCTAACCTAGTTCTTCTCCGTGGGGTTGTGGAGTACTTTTTGTGAAGAAGAAGGATGGAACGGACCGACTTTGTGTTGACTACCATCCATTGAACAAGAAGACTATCAAGAACAAGTACCCCACTTCCCAACATCAATGAGCTGTTCGAACAACTCAAAGGTGCTCAAGTATTCTCCAAGCTTGATCTTCGTATGGGCTATCACCAGATTCGAATCTGTGAGCAAGATATTCCCAAGACGGCTTTCGGAACAAGCTATGGTTCATATGAATACACTGTCATGTCTTTTGGCCTCCACAACGCTCCTCCGACTTTCTCTCGCATGATAAACTTCATCTTCAACGCCTACACAAATGACTTTGTCTTGGTCTATCTCGACGACATTCTGGTATTTTTAAAGAACAAGGAAGATCATGCAAAGCACTTGCGTTTGGTGCTCGATAAGCTCAGGGAACATCAGTTCTACGCCAAGTTCTCAAAGTGTGAGTTTTGGCTCGATGAGGTTCTCTACCTTGGGCATATCATCTCTGCCAAGGGCATAGCGGTGAATCCTGAGAAGGTGTCTGCAATTGTGAATTGGGAACCACCTCAGAACGTGAAGCAACTCCGCAGCTTCCTTGGTCTCGCAAGCTACTGCCAAAGGTTCATGGAGAACTTTTCAAAGATCGGGAAGCCTCTTTCAAACCTTCTCCAGAAGCACGTCAAGTACGTTTGGTCTCCGTAATGTGACATCACTTTCAACACTTTGAAAGAGAAGTTGGTCACTGCTCCAGTTCTGACTCCTCCTGATGAATCCAAACCGTTCGAGGTCTTCTGCGATGCCTCTCTTCAAGGTCTTGGTGCAGTGTTGATGCAAGAGAAGAAAGTTGTGGCTTATACCTCTCGCCAGTTGAAGCCCAATGAGAAGAACTACCCCACTCATGACCTCGAGTTGGCGGCAGTTGTGCATGCTCTTTTGACTTGGAGACATCTCTTATTGGGAAGAAAAGTGGATATCTTTACTGACCACAAGAGTCTCAAGTACATCTTCACTCAGCCTAATCTCAACCTCAGGCAGACTCGTTGGGTCGAAATGATTCAAGAGTATAATCCGAGTATCGAGTATACTCCAGGCAAGGCCAATGTGATTGCTGACGCTTTGAGCAGAAAGGCTTACTGCAACAGTCTGTTTCTCAAGCATTACCAACCCGAGCTTGCTGAAGCTTTCCGCAAACTCAATTTGCAAGTTGTTCCTCAAGGTTTCCTCGCCAACCTTCAAGTCTCTCCTACTTTGGAAGATCAGATTCGCGAGGCTCAACTTGTAGATGCTATGGTGAAGAAGGTGAAGATTGGGATTGCCAAGAGTCAACTCAAGTACAAGTGCTATCGCCTTGATGACAAGGATACTCTCTTCTTCGAGGATCGTATTGTTGTGCCCAAAGGTGACATTCGTAAAGTTATTATGAATGAGGCGCACAATTCACTCCTCTCCATCCACCCTAGGAGTACGAAGATGTATCAGGACCTCAAGCAGGCTTATTGGTGGACTCGAATGAAGCGCGAGATTGCTCAGTTCATCAATGAATGTGATGTCTGCAGACGAGTGAAGGCAGAACACCAAAGACCAGCTGGTCTCCTCCAACCTCTTGCTATTCCAGAATGGAAGTTTGACCACATTGAGATGGACTTCGTGACTGGGTTTCCAAAGTCCAAGTGTGGCAATGATGCTATATTAGTTGCCATCGACAAACTCACTAAAGTGGCCCACTTTCTGCCTATCAAAGAGTCTATAACTGCAGCTCAATTGGCAGAGCTTTATACCTCTCGGATTGTCTCTTTGCATGGCATTCCACAGGTGATCTCTTCAGACCGTGGCAGCATCTTTACCTCCAAGTTTTGGGATTCTTTTCAGAAGGCCATGGGCACCAACATCCGCTTCAGCACAGCTTTCCATCCTCAAACTAGCGGTCAAGTCGAGGTTGTCAATCAGATTCTCGAAGATATGCTCAGGGCTTGTATGATCTCCTTCAGTATGAAGTGGAAAGATTGTCTTCCATATGCCGAATTCTCCTACAACAACAGTTTTCAAGCAGCGGGAAGTGTCGTATTCCTCTTAACAGGTCAGAGACCGGTGAACATCAACTTCTTGGAAATGACTTGATCACAGAGGCAGAGGAAATGTGCAAGGTCATTCGTGATAACCTCAAAGCAGCGCAATCACGTCAGAAGAGCTACTATGATAGTAAGCATCGTGATTTGGCTTTCGAGATCAGAGATCATGTTTACCTCCGAGTCTCCCCAATGAAAGGTATTCGTCGCTTCGGTATCAAAGGGAAGCTTGCCCCTAGATACGTGGGTCCTTTCAAGATCGTCAGCAAGAGAGGAGATCTCGCCTATCAACTCGAGCTTCCTTCAAATTTTGCAAATGTGCACGACGTGTTCCATGTCTCTCAGCTCTGCAAGTGCTTCAAGACTCCAGACCGCACCGTCAACTTCGAAGACATTGATCTCCAAGAAGACCTTTCTTACCGTGAGCACCCAGTTGCTATTCTTGAAGAGACTGAACGCAAGACTCGCAATAAGTCAATCAAATTCCTCAAAGTCAAGTGGTCACACCATTCCGACCGTGAAGCCACCTAGGAACGCGAGGATCATCTCCGTTCTGAGTACCCGGCGTTCTTCCAGTCCTAGATCACGGGACAAGATCCTTTCATAGTGGTGGAGTGTTGTGACACCCGGATGTAATTTACCTTATATGTATCCCAACTCTTGCCGTTTCTGGCACTAAGTTATTTTATTTCCTCGGGTTCGGGTTTTTGTCTCCGTGTGTTGTTGTCGTTGTCATGCATCTCATATCATGTCATCATGTGCATTGCATTTGCATACGTGTTCGTCTCATGCATCCGAGCTTTTTCCCCGTTGTCCGTTTTGCATTCCGGCGCTCCTATCTCCTCCGGTGGTCCTTTCTACCTCTTTTCATGTGTGGGGGTTAAACATTTCCGGATTGGACCGAGACTTGTCTTGTGGCCTTGGTTTACTACCGGTAGACCGCCTCTCAAGTTTCGTGCCATTTGGACTTCGTTTGATACTCCAACGGTTAACCGAGGGACCGAGAAGGCCTCGTGTGTGTTGCAGCCCAACACCCTTCCAATTTGCCCAAAACCCCACCAAAACTCTCTCCATCATCTAGAGCGTTCGATCACGATTGCGTGGCTGCAAACTGCACCTCATTTGGACTCTCCTAGCTCCTCCTATGCCTATATATAGATCCTCTCCCGAAATTTTCTGTTCTTCTTCCCCCAAACCCTAATAGATCTCCTCCTCACGCCGCCGGACGAAAACCCGGCCGGCCGGACATGTCCGCCCGCTCCACCGGACGAACCGGCGCTTGACACATGTCCCCGCGGGCGCCCACTTCGCCGCTGACCGCGCGGGCCCGCCAGGCCCGGAGCCGGCCCCCGCGGCCCAACCAGGGCGCGCCGCCGCATGTCGCCTCCCTCGCCCGAGCCGGGAGCTCCAGCCGCCGCGCCTCCGCCCGCTGCCCTGTTCCAGCTCGCCGCTGGCCACCTCCGTCGCAACCTCGCCGCCCGGAGCCGCCGTGCTCCTCCGTGCCTCCTTTCCGACGCCGGCGACCTCGCCCCCGCCGGCCGCTTCAACTCCGGCGAGCTCCCCGGCCATCCTCGAACCGCGTGCCTCGCCAGATCCAGATCCGAGCTACAGTAAACCCTAGCGAGGGTTGACTTTCTCTCCACTCCCCTGAAATTTTGGCATTTTTCATCGTGCTATAACTCCGCATCCGTAGCTCCGTTTTGCGCGTGTAGCATATCAAAATGTTCGTCTCAGAGAGTACATCATTTCATCTCATTGCATCATTTTCATTTGAGCTCATCTTGATGCCCGAAATGCTGTTGGAAGAGAGCTATTTGAGATAATTGTCAGATCTGCTGCACCAAATAGCTATTTGTCATTTTTGCCATGATTAATGTGTGCATGATATGCTCCTGAGTTCTATATGTGTTTTGTTATATGCCATGCCATATTTATAGAGCTGCTTACAATGTATCTTTGTGACGTGTGTGGTGACTAGCACAAGCTTGCAAAGTAGTGCATTCGTTTAATGCTGATTTCAGGGACTTAGAATTTCACTAAGTCCTTGATCTGATTTTATCAATATGCCATATGTTCATGTTGTTTCCTAGTGATCCATGCCACTTTTGAGGATGATCAGTAAGGATGTTTTGTTAATCTTGTGGTGCTCTATCCATCCATGTCTTTGTTTGAAATTATGGATCACCCTAGCTTAAGGCCCTGTTTGGTTCAGCTTTTATCGACGGATTCCGCTGCCGCGCAGCAGAATCTGAACCAAAGGGCGAATCCAGCAGAATCCGATTCAAGAAATCCGCTGCCAAAATCTGAACCAAAAGCGGAAGCAGCTCAAGATGTGCTTTCCAAAATCTGATTTTGCTGCAGGCCAAAATCTGAAAAAGCTGTATCAGCTGGTTTGCCAAATGACCTACATCTTTTTCACATCATATTTTCCACAGCTATTTTTCCACAACAGATTTTTCACAGCTGCTTTTAGAAATCCACAGCCGAACCAAACAGGGTCTGAGTCAATCGAGCTCTACTTTTGCTATTTCGTGAATCCTGGCAGATTGTTGACTCGTTAGTGATATTGCCGAGGATGTTGCTAGTGATCCGTGCATGCTATGTTGTTGTTGTTGCCATGTATAGCTTCTATGTTATGTATTATTGATGGGTATATGCTTAGTTTGTCATGCCTTGCTCTGTAGTGAGTGCATCGAGCTTGTAAACATGCCTACTTGATATCTGATTTGCATGCTCCAGTTTTTCACTAAGTCTAAGATCTGATTATGTTTTTGCCATGTTCACATGCTTGCAATTGTATTTTCTGATCCCTTTTGGCTCAAGGTCACTAAGGGACTTTTGTTAAGCTCTTTGAGTAGCTCCATGCCATGTCTTTCTTTGCCATGTTAAGTTCCTGTAGCATCTAGTTTTCATGCTCCAAAGTGTGCTACCTGATCTGAAATTCCAGACAAGTGTTAATTTCACTAAGTCTGAAACCTGTTTACCAATTGCACTTTTGCCATGCTTGTTTGAACCTGTTAATGGATGAATTGGCCGTAGCTCAGTGTTCATCTTTTGTTAAGAATCATGAATGGATCCCTGCCATGTATTTTGTTTCCATGTTTGGGTGCTGTAGCATGTTTAACTTGTTGCATTTAGATGGCTACTTGCTGTTTATCGCAGACTGTTGCCATATTTGATTTGCTTGCCATTTCCAAACCGTGTCTCCGATTCCGGTGTTCTTTATATCGATTTAAACTGAAATCACCTCACCTTTCTAGTGGCACTCTTGGATTTCCATGTTGAGGCCAGGTTCATTCATTCCTTTGTCAAATCTTGCATATGCATCACATATCGCATCCCGCATAGCATACCATGTTTGCATCATGTTGTTTGAGCTTTGCACGTGGTTGATTGTGTCCTTTTTGCTTGTTTGTCTTGTTTGGGTAGAGCCGGGAGACGAGTTCGCTAACGAGGAGCCCGTTGAGTTTGCTTTCGAGGATCCAGTCAGCTCTGACAACTTTGCAGGCAAGATGATCATACCCTAGAAATCACTTCTATCTTTGCTTTGCTAGATGCTCCCTCTTTTGCTATGCCTATGCTATGATGCCTACCACTTTCTTATCATGCCTCCCAAATTGCCATGTCAAACCTCTAACCCATCATGTCCTAGTGATCCGTGCATGCTATGTTGTTGTTCTTGCCATGTATAGCTTCTATGTTATGTATTATTGATGGGTATATGCTTAGTTTGTCATGCATTGCTCTGTAGTGAGTGCATCGAGCTCGTAAACATGCCTACTCGTTAACATATTTGCATGCTCCAGTTTTTCACTAAGTCTGTAATCTGATTATGTTTTTGCCATGTTCACATGCTTGCAATTGTATTTTCTGATCCCTTTTTGCTCAAGGTCACTAAGGGACTTTTGTTAAGTGCTTTGAGTAGCTTCATGTCATGCCTTGCTTTGCCATGTTAAGTTCCTGTAGCATATAGTTTTCATGCTCCAAAGTGTGCTACCTGATGTGAAATTGCAGACTTGAGTTAATTTCACTAAGTCTGAAACCTGTTTACCACTTGCATTTTTGCCATGCTTGTTGGAACCTGTTAATGGATGAATTGGCCGTAGCTTAGTGTTCATCTTTTGTCAAGATTCATGAGTGGATCCCTGCCATGTATTTTGTTGCCATGTTTGAGTGATTTAGCATATTTAACTTGATGCATTTATATGGCTACTTGGTGTTTATCGCAGACCGGTGTCATATTTGTTTTGATTGCCATTTCCAAACCGTGCATCCGATTCCAGTGATCTTTATATCGATTTCAACCGAAATCACCTCACCTTTCCAGTGGCACTCTTGGATTTCTAAGTTGAGGCCAGGTTCAATCATTCCTTGTCAAATCTTGCATATGCATCATATATCGCATCCCGCATAGCATACCATGTTTGCATCATGTTGTTTGAGCTTTACACGTGGTTGTTTGTGTTCCTTTTGCTTGTTTGTCTTGTTTGGGTAGAGCCGGGAGACGAGTTCGCTAACGAGGAGCCCGTTGAGTTTGCTTACGAGGATCCAGTCAACTCTGACAACTTTGCAGGCAAGATGATCATACCCTTGAAATCACTTCTATCTTTGCTTGCTAGATGCTTGCTCTTTTGCTATGCCTATGCTACGATGCCTACCACTTGCTTATCATGCCTCCCAAATTTCCATGTCAAACCTCTAACCCACCATGTCCTAGCAAACCGTTGATTGGCTATGTTACCGCTTTGCTTAGCCCCTCTTATAGCGTTGCTAGTTGCAGCTGAAGATTGGAGATCGTTCCTTGTTGGAACATTGTTTATTGTTGGGATATCACTATATTATCTTGTTATCTTAATGCATCTATATACTTGGTAAAGGGGTGGAAGGCTCGGCCTTTTTCCTAGTGTTTTGTTCCACTCTTGCCGCCCTAGTTACCGTCATATCGGTGTTATGTTCCCGAATTTTGCGTTCCTTACGCGGTTGGTTGATAATGGGAACCCCTTGACAATTCGCCTTGAATAAAACTCTTCCAGGAATGCCCAACATTGGTTTTACCATTTGCCACCTAGCCTTTTTCCCTTGGGTTTCGCGGACTCAAGGGTCATCTTTATTTTAACCCCCCCCCCCGGCCAGTGCTTCTCTAAGTGTTGGTCCAACCGAGCGATGTCCGGGGCTACCAGGGGCAACTCTGGGCTCGCCTACCCGACGTCTTGCTCATCTGGTGTGCCCTGAGAATGAGATATGTGTAGCTCCTATCGGGATTTGTCGGCACATCTGGGTGGTGTTGCTGGTTTAGTTTTACCCTTGTCGAGGATGTCTTGTAGAACCGGGATACCGAGTCTGATCGGAATGTCTCGGGAGAAGGTTTATCCTTCGTTGACCGTGAGAGCTTGTGATGGGCTAAGTTGGGACTCCCCTGTAGAGATTTGAACTTTCGAAAGCCGTGCCCGCGGTTATGGGCAGATGGGAATTTGTTAATGTCCGATTGTAGATAACATGAACCTTAACTTAATTAAAATGAATCAACCGCGTGTGTTACCGTGATGGTCTCTTCTCGGCGGAGTATGGGAAGTGAACACGGTGTTGGAGTAATGTTTGCCGTAGGTTGTTCTATAGTTCTTTGTTCGTGCTTTGCCTTCTCTTCTCGCTCTCTTTTGCGAACAGGTTAGCCACCAAATATGCTAGTCGCTTGTTGCAGCTCCACATATTACCTTGCCTTACCTATAAGCTTAAATAGTCTTGATCGCGAGGGTGCGAGATTGCTAAGTCCCCGTGACTCACAGATTACTTCCAAACCAGATGCAGGGACCAGTGACTCTGTTCCAGATGATGCGCTTGAGCTCAAGTGGGAGTTCGATGAAGCCTCCCATCGTTACTATGTGTCTTTCCTAGATGATCAGTAGTGGTGCCCAGTTGGGGCGATCGGGACCATGTCGCTTGTTGGGGTTGATCTTTTATTTTGGTACCGTAGTCGGACCATGAGTGTATTGGATGATTGTAATGTTATTCATGTACTTTGTGTGACGTGGCGAGTGTAAGCCAACTATGTACCTTTTCCCCTATTATCTTTTTACATGGGTTGTTGTGAAGATTACCTTACTTGTGAAATTGCTTTCAATGCAGTTATGCCTCTAAGTCGTGCTTCGACACATAGGAGATATAGCCGCATCGAGGGCGTTACACCCGGTATCGTATCACCATCACACTCCTATCTTTACCGTTTTTCTTAGTTCGATCATATTATTAGTATCTTGATCTAGTAGAATAAAGTTTATGGCATGATCTAGTTTTGAGTTTTGCTTTATGATCTCTCTATGTAATCGAGTTTGAGAGCTATATATAATAAAGATTAGTGTTGAGTCAAGGGCTTGATTATTTTGCCATGATCTTGAGTGAATAAAAGAAAAAGAAAAAGAATAAAAAGAAACAAAGAGTTCATATTGATCTTGTTGAGAGTAATGACTTCACATAGAAAGAGTATGATGGTTAAAAGTTGTTGGGAGTTGGCAGACATAGCTTTGGTCATTGTTGCAATTAATAGGAAGTGATAAGGAAAGAGAGGTTTCACATATAGATATACTATTATTGACATCTTTTATGATTGGGAGCACTCATTAAAATATGACATGCTAAAGAGTTGATGTTGCACAAGGAAGACAACGTAATGAATTATGTTTTCTTATATCTGAGATAAAGTATGTTGTCATGGATCCTCCAACATGTTGAGCTTGCCTTTCCCCCTAATGTTAACCAAATTCTCAGCACCAAGTAGAGATACTACTTGTGCTTCCAAATACCCTTAAACCAGTTTTGCCATGAGAGTCCACCATATCTACCTATGGATTGAGTAAGATCCTTCAAGTAAGTTGTCATCGGTGCAAAGCAATAAAAATTGCTCTAAATATGTATGATTGATTGGTGTGGGAGAAATAAGCTTTATACGATCTTGTGATGTGGAAGTAATAAAAGCGACGGACTGCATAATAAAGGTTCATATCACAAGTGGCAATATAAAGTGACGTTCTTTCGCATTGAGATTTTATGCATCCAACCATAAAAGCGCATGGCAACCTTTGCTTCCCTCAGCGAAGGGCCTATCTTTTATTATTATCTTTTACCTTATGCAAGAGTCATGGTGATCTTCACCTTTCCTTTTTCTTTTTATCCTTTGGCAAGCACAGTATGTTGGAAAGATCCTGATATATGTATATAATTGGATGTAGGGGAGCATGAGTTACTATTGTTGACATTACCCTTGAGGTAAAAGGTTGTGGGGCAAACTATAAGCCCCTATCTTTCTCTGTGTCCAATTAAAACTTCATAACCACAAGTATTGTGTGAGTGTTAGCAATTATGAAGGACTAAATGATAGTTGAGTATGTGGACTTACTTTTAAGCTCTGACATAGACTCTTTCTGATGTTATGATAAATTGCAATTCCTTTAATGGCTGAGATTATAGTTTGTTGGTTCTCAATAAAGTTTATGATTCGTACTCTGCATTGCAAGAGGCACACGATTCACCGTATTCGATTCACCCAGGAAATACAAGATGTATTTGGATTTGAAGGATATTTTCTGGTGGACCAGAATGAAGAAGGATATTGCGGAGTATGTAGCAGTTTGTGATGTATGCCAGAGAGTAAAGGCAGAGCATTAGAAGCCAGCAGGACTGTTACAACCATTGCTGATACCCGAATGGAAATGGGATAAGTTAGGCATCTATTTTATCATGGGATTTCCCAGGACTGGTTCAGGCTATGACTCGATTTGGGTTGTAGTTGATCAATTGACAAAAGTAGCTCATTTCATCCCAGTAAAGACCACTTACACCAGTGCTAAGTTGGCAAAGATATACATGACCAGAATAGTATGTCTGCATGGAGTTCCGAGGAGTATGGTGTCAGATAGAGGAACCCAGTTTACCTCAAAATTCTCGAAGAAGTTGCACGAAACTTTGGGTACCAGACTAGAATTCAGTACAGCTTTTCATCCACAGACAGATGGACAGACCGAGAGAGTCAATCAGATATTGGAGGATATGCTGAGAGCTTGTGCACTAGATTATGGATCTAGTTGGGACGATAATTTGCCATATGCAGAGTTCTCTTACAACAATAGTTATCAAACCAGTTTAAAGATGGCCCCTTTCGAAGCTTTGTACGGAAGGAGGTGCAGGACACCGTTGTCATGGGACGAAGTTGGAGACCGCTAGTTGTTTGGACCTGACTTGATTAAAGAGTCTGATCAGAAGGTGAAGTTGCTTCGCAATAGGCTCAAGGTAGCCCAGTCCAGACAGAAAAGTTATGCAGATTCTAAACGCAAGGAGACAATTTACAAAGTCGGAGATAGAGCTTATCTTCGAGTATCTCCACTTCAGGGAACAAAGCGTTTTGGAGTTAAAGGGAAGTTAGCACCACGATTTGTAGGACCATATCGAGTTTTGGAACGTATGGGAGAAGTGGCCTACAAGTTGGAATTGCCCGAAGGATTGTCAGGAGTACATGATGTGTTCCACGTTTCCCAGTTAAAGAAATGTCACGCGGAGATGGCTGACATACCATTGAGAGATACACTGCCCTTGGAAACTATATAGTTGGATAACGATTTGACCTATGAGGAGAAGCCAGTCAAGATTCTCGAGTTTGCCAACCGAGTTACTCGCAGCAAGGTTATCAAGTTTTGCAAAGTTCAGTGGGGCCACCACTCAGAGGATGAAGCCACCTGGGAGCGAGAGGAAGATTTGTTCAAAGACCACCCTCACCTATTTTCTAGCCAACCCGAATCTCGAGGGCGAGATTCATCTTAAGGGGGGTAGGTTTGTAACATCCCAAATTTTTAATTTGGAATGTTATACATTAGATCATCAATGCATATCATATTTTATTTTTGCATTTTGGTTGATCCTAGAAATTCTACGCAACTCAATGACCAACGGAGAGAGTTGGGGATTTCGTTATTTTCATATTTGAGTTTTCTCAAATTTTGAGAATAGGATCATTTGATTTTAATTATTTTATCATCAATTATTTCTATTACAAAAAAATATGAGAGAGGGAATAAAATGACTTTCCCAAAATAAAGAAATATTGAGGATTTAATAATAAAATCAAATAAGATTTTATTCCAGAGTTTTTTTGGTGTTTTATTTGAATTTAGGAAAAAATGAGTTTTTCAAAATTGCATTTAGGGCCCAAATAAATGTTCACTTTGTTGGGCTTTATTTTAGAAGCCCGGGAAAATTTATTTCGGGATTTTTGGAGTCCGTTTAGTATTTCTTTTTATTTTTCTTCCGAGCGTAATTATTTAAAAAAAGGGGGGAACCGACCTACGGGCCGTGTCCGACTAGGACTCCCGGCCCGTAGGGGCTTTATAAGTCGGCCCACCCAGGGGGAACCCTAGCCCGCCCCAACCCCGCATCCGCCCACGCCGCCGCCGCCGCCCGCGCCCCGCCCCAGCCCCGCACCCGCCCGCGCCGCCGCCGCCGCCGCCCCGCCGCGCTGCTCGCCGCCCGCCGGAGCCGCCGCCCCGCCCGCACGCTCGCCGAGGTTCGCTGCCCCCTTGTAATCCGTGCCGCCCGTTTTTTTAGAAAACCGATCGGTTTTCCATCAGTTTTTTTTCGGTTTTTTTTTGTTTTCGTTTTTTATTAGGTCGGATTTTTTTCGGTTTAGGTTAAATAGTGAGCGTTCACTCGTTTGTTCGTTTAAACAAACACGTTCATCATTTAGATCTGGATAAAGAACGTTCGTTCGTTAATCCGTTCGTCGCTTTTCTTTTTCTTGGATTTTTCCGCGTTATTTTCTGATCGCAATTCCTGATCCGATTTTTGTTTTAGTATAACTTTTCGCTCGTTTATCGGAATCAGGCGATTCAAGCGCCTAGAGTTTCGTCTCGAAACCCTCTATCCATTTAACCAACTTAAACAAGATTTTGCTACTGTAAAATTTTCCCTAGATCCAGATTACTAGAACGAAGTTGTTTTCTTTCGCCGTTTGACCTTTGTTGCTTTGTTCGATTCAATTTTTTTTGCCAACCGGAGTTCTTAAGTTGAACCTTCTGGTTAGATCTCTTATTTGAGTTTTACCTGTGCATTAGATGAGTACTTATTGTATGCTCCTTTGTCGTTTGCGATAGAGTATCCGGAGTGTGTCGCCTGTTACTTTGAATCGCTAGGTTTCCTGGATCATCAGCAAGGCAAGTAACACTTTGATCATACCTTTTCTACTACCCAGTTTTATTGCATTAGATCAAACCTTACACATTGCATGATTAGGATCTAATTAAATTGTGGGATGGGAAGTAGATGAGGTAGTACCTATTACCTGTTTATTATCAAACCTTTGGGAGTTACTTCTACGTTTGCTTATTATGCCATGCTATGCTAGTAGACGTGGATTGGGTGAGTGAAATCCATGACAGATGTGAGATTGTTAATTAATGGTTTATCTAAGCTGGCAACTTAAACACACATCTGGGTGGATTGAGGCACCTGGGTATTCCAGGACTTGCCTGTTTTCTTTTGGACCGCCACCCAGGCTCAAAGGGATCATGAGACTATTCATACTAGAAACTTCCGTGTGCAGCCACAAGCTATTATGGGCTCTAGCATAGTTGACTAAGTTGTGCGAACTCTTACAGTGGTAGACTAGCAGATGTAGGGGACGTAGGTGGTACGGTCTACCCGGTCGTAAGGTGCTAGCGCTTCTGAAAGACTATGTCTCGGTCATCCATCTTCTCAAACACCATGTAGTGTGAGAAACAAACGGAGGCGATCGAGTCTTGTGGGAAAAAGTGTGAAAACCTCTGCAGAGTGTAATAAACTAATCATGGTTAGCTGTGTCCCCGGTTATGGACATCTTGAGTATCTAGTACTTGGATTTTCATGTGAATCTCAACATGTTACTCTAAAGTAATTTTGTTGGGTTATGTTTAATGATGATGCTTAATTGGGATTGAGAATGCTGTCAACCATTCTCAATGTTTAACAACCACCATGATAGTAATTAAATTTATTCCTTTGGAGTAGGGAAAAATTGGCTTTACGCAAAACTGTAACCATAGAGATTTCCACCAGCCAAATATGCATATAGTATAGCTGTTTCATTCCATTTCTCTCTATGTGTTACCTTGCCAGCATATTCCATGTGCTGACCCGTTTCGGGCTGCAACGTTAAATGTTGCAGACTTTTCAGACGACGATTAAGGAGTTTTTAGGTCGTGGTTCTATACTCAGTGATGCCGTTGGAGTTGATGGACTCACTTATCTTCCAAGCCTTCCGCTGTTATCGTTATTAGATGGCCTTAAGCCATATTTATTGTAATAAGTTCTCTTTTGAGACACTCGATGTAATAAGTGTGTGATTGCTACTCTGCTATAAATCCTCCGAGTACTGTGTGGTGTCAGCATTACTGATCCAGGGATGACACCGAAGCACAGAGATCAAACTGTTTGAGGTCTGGTCGCTACACTCCTCCTTTGTTTCTTGACGTAGGGTTCAAGTCTCCTGGATCATGTTCGTTCCGAAAATCACGTTCCCGAAGGTTTCATTCCGTTTGGACTCCATTTGATATTCCTTTTCTGTGAAACTCTGAAATGGGCAAAAAACAGCAATTCTAGGCTGGGCCTCTGGTTAGTAGGTTAGTCCCAAAAATAATATAAAAGTGGATAGTAAAGCCCAATAATGTCCAAAACAGTAGATAATATAGCATGGAGCAATCAAAAATTATAGATACGTTGGAGACGAGAGAAAGTTAGTGGTACAGTTATAAAGAGAAGACCAATGTGTGGGTGTAAAAGACTAGGTGAGGTCATAATCAATGTAAAGTTGAATTCAAATATTTGAATAAGAGATCATGATGTTTGAAACCCATGCATGCATGAATATAACGGAGAGCTATGCGGTGTGGTTCGGAAACGAGCATGTTGTAATGTATACACATTGAACAAGGTCAGACTGGTTTGAATTTGAGATACCGATGGCAGACATCGTTTGGCCACAATGCATCCGTGCATGGACACACTATTCTAATTGGAGATGATGGGTGGCTTTGGCATCACATATCTATATCTATACCCCTATATATATTATATTATATATTTTTTAATAGTGTGCGGATAACTTTAACTTTGAAAGATGGTCGTTGGATGAGGCCAATCCGATGGTGCAGAGCTGGCAAATTTGAGCACTACTGGTCGTTGGATATCATCTAGATTCCACTAGATTTTGCCACATGTACAATCTAGAAGACTCTATGGTTGAACTTAAGCATAATGCACTAACCTCAAAACATAAGCACTTATTCTTTGTTCTAAAATCTTCCATATCAGAATTGCCCAAATGTTTTTCTACATGATTTGTTTTTACTTTATGCCTTACAACGCACAATTCCATGAATCTTAAAATTGATTAGCTTTCTTATAAAAACTAGATGATTTTGAATGAAATGAACTATAAGAATTAAACGAACATCTACATCATGCATATATGACTCAAAGCTTACATGCTATAATGTGGTATTTATTCATAATTTGGTTGCCAAATCTCATGCGTACAATGCACGTGTACCTTACTAGTCTAAATGGTATCTGTGTGTGTGTGTGTGTTGTGCGTGTTAAACACATTGTACGTAGTATATCATACTAGTCTAAATTGTCTTTCTTTCTTTCGGGTACACGTTAAGCTTGTTCTCCCAAAAAATTTAGCCACGCCTTGTTATGCCGAAATTTCAAGCTAGCGTCTCTATTTATCGTGCTGCGAAACTCCCGCCTCTTCAACACGCGCCTTGTTACCCCGAAATATTTAAGATAAATCATTGTCTCGTTGTGCTCCGATAACTCCCTCCATCTCAACCCGCGCCTTGCTATTTCAAAATTACGAAGCACGCAAAAACTCCTACCTCCTATGAAATCCCGACACAAGAAATGCCCGTGATACCCCTGAACCGAAAGAACCTCCTAAAATCGGTGGGGGTACTTTCATAACTTACCCCACATTTCGGACAAGCGCGTCCCTAAGCCATAGTTCCCCACTCCCATCCCATCCGCCCACCCATTCGTACATCGAGACCGGCAAAACCCGCGAAGCTCCACACCCTCCTCCGTCCGCCACCCAGCCGGAGCCTCTTCCCCGACGACGTCGTCCACAGCAACACCTCGACATCCCTCATCCACCGTACCGGATGAGAACCCATCGTCGATCTGGTCGTCCCGCCGATTTAGCCACCCAGTCCTCCACCTCCAAGGAGCTGCCCCGACATTCCCCTCGTCTTTCGCGGCACCTCCATTCCCACACCGCCGTCTTCACATGTACCATCGGAAGAGCATCATCATCACCGTTTCCTCGGATGAAGCTGCAGCCTAATCGGCGCCACCAAAGAGGTTGTACACTAATCGCTGCATTTTCCTCTTGATTCGATCTCATGGTGCTGCCGGCGCTCGGTCCCGAGCCGACACAACGCGGCTCCATCCACGGCGGCATCGCCGGACCCTTCCTCCATGGCGTCGCTCCCTCGGCGGCGACGTCCACATCAGTAGGAGCTACTTCTGCTTTAGCTCTCGCTTGCGCTGCTGCTCTACTCTTGCTCTCGGTCCTCTGCCTGGTCTGCTCCTGCTCGCGCTGCTGCTCTCGCTCTTGCTCTTGCTTGCGATGCTGCTCCGATTTAGCTACACTTTAGTCGACTGAATCGACTTTTGGGTCAGTCGATTTTCAAGGGGTGGGGGGCTCGCCGGAGTTAAGGAAGAACCAGCCGCAGCGGGGAGGGGGGCTAACCGGAGAGGTACCCCACTATCTATCTTAGGGTTCAGGGTGGGGCGGTGGTCGCCAGCGGTGGTGGGGCGGTGGCGTGGGGATCACCGGAGAAAAAGCTCGGCACGGGGGGGCTACAGGGATGGCCGGGGCGGCAGCGGACCGGCGGTGGGGAGTGTTTTTGGGCGGACGGGGCGGCACACCACCGTCCACGGGCGGCGGGGGGGCGGCTGTTTGGCCGGTGGTGGCTGGTGGCTCAGGGGGGTGGAGGTTGAAGATGAACTACAGGCCCTGATTTCGTATCCAATGGCTGCAAAATCGACTGACCAGAGATGAAAAAGTCAGTTGACTGACATGTAGCCTCACCTCTAGTACGTTCAGTTTCGACAGTAAAATTCAGTTTCGACAGCAAAATTCATTTTCGACGGTTAAGTTCAGTTTCGGCAGTTAAATTCAGTTTCGACAGTTAAGGTCAGACATGAGCGGCTGATGTATACATCTAGCACTTTGTGGTTATGTATTTTACGTCATCTATTGGATATGATATTAGAATTCCACTCAGGTTAACGTTGTCTCTCTTGTCCTGCTTCAGCCTCGGCGTCGTACAACTCACCGGAGCTGCTCCAACGATGAAACCCTCCATCACAGCGGAGCAGTACCTCAGGCTCCATCTCCAGACACCTAAGTTCTTCTTCCCCTCCTCCGACAGCCAAGTCAGCCGGAGCATCCTCACCGGCTAACCCAATCACGCTGAGATCGACATGGCTTCGTCAAAGAGGTTGTACACTTCTTATAGTTTGACTTAATCTCACCATGCTTCTTTGCATCATGTGATCTTCCAATTCCTGTGAACAAAACACCCAGATTGGCAGAAATCCCGTGTTTTTAAATTCTCTGTTTTGCACGTGCATTCATATCCTATTCCTGTCTATTTCCTATCCCTGCATTGTTAGAATCCTCAAATTCAAACAAGCCCTTACACAATTACTTCTGTTACAGATATGTGTCAAAGAAAACCTTGTGTGGTTTGTCCTGCTCCTGCAGTGCTGTGTTCCACCCCAGCTCAGCTACTCCAACGACAGAAGGGTTCACCACAGCAGAGATCCGCTCTCCAGACTGTCTTTCGCCGCCTCAGATCTTCTCCCCCGCCGCCGGCAGCCACGACAACTGCATTACCACCATCAACTGAGCAGGCGACCTTGAGGACTACACGGGTCCGCAAGAGAGGTTGCACTCTTCTGTGTCTGCTTATGTTATGCATTGCTTAATATGATGACATGCTACTTTATCGTCGTGTTCACCTATTAGACTCCGACTCAAGTCCAAACTTATGCTGAAACTTGAGTTTTTAAATGGTTGTGGGGTACATATTGGGGCAACAATCGATACTATATGTCTACTATCTGGTAATCTTGGGTGTCTAATGTGAGTTTCATGTTGGGTGCAAACAAACATTAAAGGAGTCATCATCTGTATTTTTTAACTAAAGCTATTATCTGCGTGCTATCATTTGTTTTTGGTCTATCCATAGCTTGCTACCATCACTCTGGATTTGTGCATGTACTCCTTACATAATCTCACTATGTTTTATTCCTATGCATGTCAGTTATTGTACACAATGGAACTGAACATGTAGAGCAAAATAGACAAGCCTTGCGTGGCAATAAAATTTCATGCAGACGTCGCTCCATGGTGGGCGCAAAGGCAACCCCCCCTCCACCCATTTCGGATCGTAATCAAGATGAAGATAATTGTTCTGAGGGGGGTTCAGAAGCAGAAGACCACTCCTATTTACCCCATGAGGTCTTCGCTCTAACTTGGCATGCTGATGTTGGAAAAATCATGCATATGGTGCCTTGCATTGCTTACTGTATACATCAAAGATGTCATCTGCTTAGTTTAGACATGCTTTGTGTCAATGCCATATGTTTAGTTTCTTTATCGTATATGTGAATCATGCGATGCCATCTTGTTTAGCCAGGCATCATATATGTGAATTTTGCAATGCCACCCTGGTTAGCCAGTCATCTTATATGTGAATTATATCATGACATTATTTTTTTATTACGTGTTAAATTTGTCAACAATTTTAGTACATTCAATCACTCTTCCTGTGCATCAGCCATTCAACACGGTCATGGAAAAACCTGGAGTGGAAACAAGGTCTTCAGAGCAGACAATGCTATTTGACAAAGCGCATGTCTTGCTGGTTACAGATAGCTCCTCAGAGGAGGATTCAGAGACAGATGACCAGTCCTATCCCCCCCCCCCCCCCCCCCCCCCCGAGGTGCTGTTGGGTTTCGTAGTAATTTCAAAAAAATTCCTACGCACATGCAAGATCATGGTGATGCATAGCAACGAGAGGGGGAGAGTGTGATCTACGTACCCTTGTAGATCGACAACGGAAGCGTTAACTTGGTTGATGTAGTCGTACGTCTCCACGGCCCGACCGATCAAGCACCGAAACTATGGCACCTCGGAGTTGTAGCACACGTTCAGCTCGATGACGATCCCCGGACTCCGATCCAGCAAAGTGTCGGGGAAGAGTTCCGTCAGCACGATGGCGTGGTGACGATCTTGATGTTCTACCGTCACAGGGCTTCGCCTAAGCACCGCTACAATATTATCAAGGACTATGGTGGAAGGGGGCACCGCACACGGCTAAGAATATGATCACGTGGATCAACTTGTGTCTCTAGGGGTGCCCCTTGCCTCCGTATATAAAGGCTCAAAGGGGGGGGGCTGGCCGGCCAAGAGGAGGCGCGCCAGGAGGAGTCCTACTCCCTCCGGGAGTAGGACTCCCCCCCTTTCCTAGTTGGAATAGGATTCGCGGAGAGGGGGAAAAGAGGAGAGAGAGGAGGAAGGGGGGCCGGCCCCACTCCTTGTCCTATTCAGACCAAGGGGGGAGGGGCGCGCGGCCCATCTATGGCCACCTCTCCTCTCTTCCACTAAGGCCCACTAAGGCCCATATACCTCCCGGGGGGTTCCGGTAACCTCCCGGTACTCCGGTAAAATCCCGATTTCACCTGGAACACTTCCGGTATCCAAACATAGGCTTCCAATATATCAATCTTTATGTCTCGACCATTTCGAGACTCCTCGTCATGTCCGTGATCACATCCGGGACTCCGAACAAACTTTGGTACATCAAAATGTATAAACTCATAATATAACTGTCATCGTAACCTTAAGCGTGCGGACCCTATGGGTTCGGGAACAATGTAGACATGACCGAGACACGTCTCCGGTCAATAACCAATAGCGGAACCTGGATGCTCATATTGGCTCCTACATATTCTACGAAGATCTTTTATCGGTCAGACCGCATAACAACATACGTTGTTCCCTTTGTCACCGGTATGTTACTTGCCCGAGATTCGATCGTCGGTATCCCATACCTAGTTCAATCTCGTTACCGGCAAGTCTCTTTACTCGTTCCGTAATACATCATCCCGCAACTAACTCATTAGTTGCAATGCTTGCAAGGCTTCAGTGATGTGCATTACCGAGAGGGCCCAGAGATACCTCTCCGACAATCGGAGTGACAAATCCTAATCTCGAAATACGCCAACCCAACATGTACCTTTGGAGACACCTGTAGAGCACCTTTATAATCACCCAGTTACGTTGTGACGTTTGGTAGCACACAAAGTGTTCCTCCGGCAAATGGGAGTTGCATAATCTCATAGTCATAGGAACATGTATAAGTCATGAAGAAAGCAATAGCAACATACTAAACGATCGGGTGCTAAGCTAATGGAATGGGTCATGTCAATCAGATCATTCAACTAATGATGTGATCCCGTTAATCAAATGACAACTCTTTGTCCATGGTTAGGAAACATAACCATCTTTGATTAACGAGCTAGTCAAGTAGAGGCATACTAGTGACACTCTGTTTGTCTATGTATTCACACATGTATTATGTTTCCGGTTAATACAATTCTAGCATGAATAATAAACTTTTATCATGATATAAGGAAATAAATAATAACTTTATTATTGCCTCTAGGGCATATTTCCTTCAGTCTCCCACTTGCACTAGAGTCAATAATCTAGATTATACTGTAATGATTCTAACACCCATGGAGCCTTGGTGCTGATCATGTTTTGCTCGTGGAAGAGGCTTAGTCAACGGGTCTGCTACATTCAGATCCGTATGTATCTTGCAAATCTCTATGTCTCCCACCTGGACTAGATCCCGGATGGAATTGAAGCGTCTTTTGATGTGCTTGGTTCTTTTGTGAAATCTGGATTCCTTCGCCAAGGCAATTGCACCAGTATTGTCACAAAAGATTTTCATTGGACCCGATGCACTAGGTATGACACCTAGATCGGATATGAACTCCTTCATCCAGACTCCTTCGTTTGCTGCTTCCGAAGCAGCTATGTACTCCGCTTCACATGTAGATCCCGCCACGACGCTTTGTTTAGAACTGCACCAACTGACAGCTCCACCGTTTAATGTAAACACGTATCCGGTTTGCGATTTAGAATCGTCCGGATCAGTGTCAAAGCTTGCATCAACGTAACCGTTTACGATGAGCTCTTTGTCACCTCCATATACGAGAAACATATCCTTAGTCCTTTTAAGGTACTTCAGGATGTTCTTGACCGCTGTCCAGTGATCCACTCCTGGATTACTTTGGTACCTCCCTGCTAGACTTATAGCAAGGCACACATCAGGTCTGGTACACAGCATTGCATACATGATAGAGCCTATGGCTGAAGCATAGGGAACATCTTTCATTTTCTCTCTATCTTTTGCAGTGGTCGGGCATTGAGTCTGACTCAACTTCACACCTTGTAACACAGGCAAGAACCCTTTCTTTGCTTGATCCATTTTGAACTTCTTCAAAACTTTGTCAAGATATGTGCTTTGTGAAAGTCCAATTAAGCGTCTTGATCTATCTCTATAGATCTTAATGCCTAATATGTAAGCAGCTTCACCGAGGTCTTTCATTGAAAAACTCTTATTCAAGTATCCCTTTATGCTATCCAGAAATTCTATATCATTTCCAATCAGTAATATGTCATCCACATATAATATCAGAAATGCTACAGAGCTCCCACTCACTTTCTTGTAAATACAGGCTTCTCCGAAAGCGTTTATTCCAACTCCGAGAGGCTTGCACCAGTCCAGAAATGGATCGCTGGAGCTTGCACACTTTGTTAGCTCCCTTTGGATCGACAAAACCTTCTGGTTGCATCATATACAACTCTTCTTCCAGAAATCCATTCAGGAATGCAGTTTTGGCATCCATCTGCCAAATTTCATAATCATAAAATGCGGCAATTGCTAACATGATTCAGACAGACTTAAGCATCGCTACAGGTGAGAAGGTCTCATCGTAGTCAATCTCTTGAACTTGCCGAAACCCTTTTGCGACAAATCGAGCTTTGTAGACAGTAATATTACTGTCGGCGTCAGTCTTCTTCTTGAAGATCCATTTATTCTCAATTGCTTGCCGATCATTGGGAAAGTCAACCAAAGTCCACACTTTGTTCTAATACATGGATCCCATCTCAGATTTTATGGCTTCAAGCCATTTTGCGGAATCTGGGCTCACCATCGCTTCTTCATAGTTCGTAGGTTCATCATGATCTAGCAGCATGACTTCCAGAACAGGATTACCGTACCACTCTGGCACGGATCTCACTCTGGTTGATCTACGAGGTTCAGTAGTATCTTGTCCTGAAGTTTCATGATCATTATCATTAGCTTCATCACTAATGGTGTAGGTGTCACAGAAACAGTTTTCTGTGATGCACTACTTTCCAATAAGGGAGCAGGTACAGTTACCTCGTCAAGTTCTACTTTCCTCCCACTCACTTCTTTCGAGAGAAACTCCTTCTCTAGAAAGTTTCCGAACTTAGCAACAAAAGTCTTGCCTTCGGATCTGTGATAGAAGGTGTATCCAATAGTCTCCTTTGGATATCCTATGAAGACACATTTCTCCGATTTGGGTTCGAGCTTATCAGGTTGAAGCTTTTTCACATAAGCATCGCAGCCCCAAACTTTCAGAAATGACAACTTTGGTTTCTTGCCAAACCATAGTTCATAAGGCATCGTCTCAACGGATTTTGATGGTGCCCTATTTAACGTGAATGCGGCCATCTCCAAAGCATAACCCCAAAAAAATAGCGGTAAATCAGTAAGAGACATCATAGATCACACCATATCTAGTAAAGTACGATTACGACGTTCGGACACACCATTACGCTGTGGCGTTCCGGGTGGCGTGAGTTGCGAAACTATTCCGCATTGTTTCAAATGTACACCAAACTCATAACTCAAATATTCTCCTCCATGATCAGATCGTAGAAACTTTATTTTCTTGTTACGATGATTTTCAACTTCATTCTGAAATTCTTTGAACTTTTCAAACGTTTCAGACTTATGTTTCATTAAGTAGATATACCCATATCTGCTTAAGTCATCTGTGAAGGTGAGAAAATAACGATATCCACCACGAGCCTCAATATTCATCGGACCACATACATCTGTATGTATGATTTCCAACAAATCTGTTGCTCTCTCCATAGTACCGGAGAACGGCGTTTTAGTCATCTTGCCCATGAGGCACGGTTCGCAAGTACCAAGTGATTCATAATCAAGTGGTTCCAAAAGTCCATCAGTATGGAGTTTCTTCATGCGCTTTACACTGATATGACCTAAACGGCAGTGCCACAAATAAGTTGCACTATCATTATCAACTCTGCATCTTTTGGCTTCAACATTATGAATATGTGTGTTACTACTATCGGGATTCAATAAGAATAGACCACTCTTCAAGGGTTCATGACCATAAAAGATATTACTCATATAAATAGAACAACCATTATTCTCTGATTTAAATGAATAACCGTCTCGCATCAAACAAGATCCAGATATAATGTTCATGCTTAACACTGGCACCAAATAACAATTATTTAGGTCTAATATTAATCCCGAAGGTAGATGTAGAGGTAGCGTGCCGACCGCGATCACATCGACTTTGGAACCGTTTCCCACACGCATCATCACCTCGTACTTAGCCAATCTTCGCTTAATCCGTAGTCCCTGTTTCAAGTTGCAAATATTAGCAACAGAACCGGTATAAAATACCCAGGTGCTACTGCGAGCATTAGTAAGGTACACATCAATAACATGTATATCACATATACCTTTGTTCCCTTGCCATCCTTCTTATCCGCCAAATATTTGGGGCAGTTCCGCTTCCAGTGACCAGTCTGCTTGCAGTAGAAGCACTCAGTTTCAGGCTTAGGTCCAGACTTGGGTTTCTTCTCTTGAGCAGCAACTTGCTTGTTGTTCTTCTTGAAGTTCCCCTTCTTTTTCCCTTTGCCCTTTTTCTTGAAACTAGTGGTCTTGTTGACCATCAACACTTGATGCTCCTTCTTGATTTCTACCTCCGCAGCTTCCAGCATTGCGAAGAGCTCGGGAATAGTCTTATTCATCCCTTGCATATTATAGTTCATCACGAAGCTCTTGTAGCTTGGTGGAAGAGATTGGAGAATTCTGTCAATGACGCTATCATCCGGAAGATTAACTCCCAGTTGAATCAAGTGATTACAATACCCAGACATCTTGAGCATATGCTCACTGACAGAACTGTTCTCCTCCATCTTGTAGCTATAGAACTTATTGGAGACTTCATATCTCTCAATCCGGGCATTTGCTTGAAATATTAACTTCAACTCCTGGAACATCTCATATGCCCCATGACATTCAAAACGTCGTTGAAGTCCCGGTTCTAAGCCGTAAAGCATGGCACATTGAACTATCGAGTAGTCATCAGCTTTGCTCTGCCAGACGTTCATAACATCTGGTGTTGCTCCAGCAGCAGGCCCGGCACCCAGCGGTGCTTACAGAACGTAATTCTTCTGTGCAGCAATGAGGATAATCCTCAAGTTACGGACCTAGTCCGTGTAATTGCTACCATCATCTTTCTGCTTTGCTTTCTCAAGGAACACATTAAAATTCAACGGAACAACAGCACGGGCCATCTATCTACAATCAAACATACATATGCAAGATACTATCAGGTACTAAGTTCATGATAAATTTAGGTTCAATTAATCATATTACTTAAAGAACTCCCACTTAGATGATATCCCTCTAATCCTCTAAGTGATTACGTGATCCAAATCAACTAAACCATGTCTGATCATCACGTGAGATGGAGTAGTTTCATTGGTGAACATCACTATGTTGATCATATCTACTATATGATTCACGCTCGACCTTTCGGTCTCTGTGTTCCGAGGCCATATCTGTATATGCTTGGCTCGTCAAGTATAACCTGAGTATTCCGCGTGTGCAACTGTTTTGCACCCATTGTATTTGAACGTAGAGCCTATCACACCCGATCATCACGTGGTGTCTCAGCACGAAGAACTTTCGCAAAGGTGCATACTCAGGGAGAACACTTCTTGATAATTAGTGAGAGATCATCTTATAATGCTACCGTCAATCAAAGCAAGATAAGATGCATAAAAGATAAACATCACATGCAAACAATATAAGTGATATGATATGGCCATCATCATCTTGTGCTTGTGATCTCCATCCTCGAAGCACCATCGTGATCACCATCGTCACCGGCACGACACCTTGATCTCCATCGTAGCATCGTTGTCATCTCGCCAATCTCATGCTTCCACGACTATCGCTACCGCTTAGTGATAGAGTAAAGCATTACAGCGAGATTGCATTGCATACAATAAAGCGACAACCATATGGATCCTGCCAGTTGCCGATAACTCAGTTACAAAACAAGATCATCTCATACAATAAAATTTAGCATCATGTCTTGACCATATCACATCACAACATGCCCTGCAAAAACAAGTTAGACGTCCTCTACTTTGTTGTTGCAAGTTTTACGTGGCTGCTACGGGCTTAAGCAAGAACCAATCTTACCTACGCATCAAAACCACAACGATAGTTTGTCAAGTTGGTGCTATTTTAACCTTCGCAAGGACCGGGCGTAGCCACACTCGATTCAACTAAAGTTGGAGAAACTGTCACCCGCTAGCCACCTTTGTGCAAAGCACGTCGGGAGAACCGGTCTCGCGTAAGCGTACGCGTAATGTCGGTCCGGGCCGCTTCGTCCAACAATACCGCCCAACCAAAGTATGACATGCTGGTAAGCAGATGACTTATATCGCCCACAACTCACTTGTGTTCTACTCGTGCATATAACATCAACACATAAAATCTAGGCTCGGATGCCACTGCTGGGTTTCGTAGTAATTTCAAAAAAATTCCTACGCACACGCAAGATCATGGTGATGCATAGCAACGAGAGGGGGAGAGTGTGATCTACGTACCCTTGTAGATCGACAATGGAAGCGTTAACTTGGTTGATGTAGTCGTACGTCTCCACGGCCCGACCGATCAAGCACCGAAACTACGGCACCTCCGAGTTCTACGTTCAGCTCGATGACGGTCCCCGGACTCCGATCCAGCAAAGTGTCGGGGAAGATTTCCGTCAGCACGACGGCGTGGTGACGATCTTGACGTTCTACCGTCGCAGGGCTTCGCCTAAGCACCGCTACAATATTATCGAGGACTATGGTGGAAGGGTGCACCGCACACGGCTAAGAATATGATCACGTGGATCAACTTGTGTCTCTAGGGGTGCCCCTTGCCTCCGTATATAAAGGCTCAAAGGGGGGGCTGGCCGGCCAAGAGGAGGCGCACCAGGAGGAGTCCTACTCCCTCCGGGAGTAGGACTCCCCCCCTTTCCTAGTTGGAATAGGATTCGCGGAGGGGGGAAAGAGGAGAGAGAGGAGGAAGGGGGGCCGGCCCCCTCTCCTTGTCCTATTCGGACCAAGGGGGGGAGGGGCGCGCGGCCCATCTATGGCCACCTCTCCTCTCTTCCACTAAGGCCCACTAAGGCCCATATACCTCCCGGGGGGTTCCGGTAACCTCCCGGTACTCCGGCAAAATCCCGATTTCACCTGGAACACTTCCGATATCCAAACATAGGCTTCCAATATATCAATCTTTATGTCTCGACCATTTTGAGACTCCTCGTCATGTCCGTGATCACATCCGGGACTCCGAACAAACTTCGGTACATCAAAATGTATAAACTCATAATATAACTGTCATCGTAACCTTAAGCGTGCGGACCCTATGGGTTCGGGAACAATGTAGACATGACCGAGACACGTCTCCGGTCAATAACCAATAGCGGAACCTGGATGCTCATATTGGCTCCTACATATTCTATGAAGATCTTTTATCGGTCAGACCGCATAACAACATACGTTGTTCCCTTTGTCACCGGTATGTTACTTGCCCGAGATTCGATCGTCGGTATCCCATACCTAGTTCAATCTCGTTACCGGCAAGTCTCTTTACTCGTTCCATAATACATCATCCCGCAACTAACTCATTAATTGCAATGCTTGCAAGGCTTCAGTGATGTGCATTACCGAGAGGGCCCAGAGATACCTCTCCGACAATCGGAGTGACAAATCCTAATCTCGAAATACGCCAACCCAACATATACCTTTGGAGACACCTGTAGAGCACCTTTATAATCACCCAGTTATGTTGTGACGTTTGGTAGCACACAGTGTTCCTCCGGCAAACGGGAGTTGCATAATCTCATAGTCATAGGAACATGTATAAGTCATGAAGAAAGCTATAGCAACATACTAAACGATCGGGTGCTAAGCTAATGGAATGGGTCATGTCAATCAGATCATTCAACTAATGATGTGATCCCGTTAATCAAATGACAACTCTTTGTCCATGGTTAGGAAACATAACCATCTTTGATTAACGAGCTAGTCAAGTAGAGGCATACTAGTGACACTCTGTTTGTCTATGTATTCACACATGTATTATGTTTCCGGTTAATACAACTCTAGCATGAATAATAAACTTTTATCATGATATAAGGAAATAAATAATAACTTTATTATTGCCTCTAGGGCATATTTCCTTTAGGTGCATGCTCTAATTTGGCAGGGTTATGTTGCTCATATCGTGTGTATGGTACACTACAATAAATCTATTAATCCATGACGAATTTGCGGTGACAATACGAGAAACCGTCATGGACGGACTGCTACAGCCCCGAAGCCCGTCTAAAGCCCGCGAAAGCTCGCCCAATGGCTCTGTATATAAAACACTAACCCTAAAACACTCCTCCTTGGCCCCCCCCCCTCTCTTCCTCCTCCACGTAGACCCCTCCTGATTCCCCATCGCCGCCACCCACCACCTCCCGATTCCCACAGCTCATCGTCGACCCTCTCCCACCCCTCCTCTCACCTCGCAGCTCTGGCACATGTCAGATCCTTCGCATCCCCCACCCATGCATCCACCCTAACTCTTTCTGTATCTTTCTCTCTCGTGCGACCCTTCGTGTCGTGACCAACGCCCGTCGATTCCGGCGACGTTCGCCACCACACAGCACACCGACGGGCTATTCTCCGACCCCTCCCTCCTCTAGTCTGGCTGGATCCGCCACTGCCGGTCTCCGGTGCTCGCCCATGACCCCTAGCCCGTGGCTAGGGTTTCGTTTGCGGCATCTCGTCCATCACCAGCGCGTCTCGGGTGGCTCCTCTCCGTCGGACAGCGCCCCCATCGTGCCTCTTCGCCTCCTGGATAGCGTCCCCTAGCTTGGTGCGCTCATGCGGGTTGGGCTGGACGGTGGCGACCCGGCCCGACCTCCCCTGTGGCCTCTCCGACACAGCCGTGCATCCCGTGGCGACGTCCTCTGCTGCGCGACGGTGGTGTCTGGACTGCACTGCGACCACTGCATCACCAATGAACCTCTTAAGTGAGCACTTGTACCTCTGCCTTCCTCATCTATGGCACACTCTGCTTATTTTATTTCATCCAATATTCGCTTGTGACCGACCGCTTTTGATTCCTGGTCTATATTCAACATAGGTTTAGGCTTGCACTTTCACTTAGATTGGATAGAGAGTGTTGACAAATATATATCTCACGAATTCTGTAAGTTTGAACATTGCATGATAGAGCAGAGGACATCCACGGCAGGTGAAGCCGGTATTTCATTTTAGTTGGCACATTTCAAGTGCTAGTAATTTGGTGTCTGATATATGTGTTTTAGCCTTACCAATGCAAAGATGGAAAATTTGTTCCGTTTATTATTATTATCCAAAGGTCGGTCAGTGTTACACAGCTTCAGATTTCTGATGTTAGTTCATTATAATTCCAAGTAATAAAAGATACTTGTTACTTTATGCAAGACGAACCTCAAGTATGTCATGAAGAAAAGGAAAGTAATGTGCAGCTACCCATTGTACATTGTTTCTTAGTTCAGTTAGTATGCATTTGAATCAATTCTTTAAGATTCCAGTTAATAAATCTAGACATTTGGGAAGGCATAGTTTTTTAAGAATTTGGTACAGTTGAGATAACATTTGCATTTTAATAATAATGAAATGAAACCGACATCTAGTTGTCACACTAATATCTTTGCTTTGCACATTGTAGTTGTTGGTACATCTCCCACCTGATCGACGCTAACGCCACAGTCCTCGAGCAGAACATGGTGAGCTTGATACACTTCGATTCTTCCGCTTGTCTTATTCTGGATGTACTGTATTGAGAAACCGACCCCCCTGCATTTATTCTGCTTTCATAGACTGGTTTCAAACAAAATATATAATGCATTTCTGTGATGAACTACCTGCTAGTGAAAGATCTGTAATATTTTTCTCTTTGGGATATTATGGACATATAGAGTACAACAAAACCACATAAATCTGTTGCATTAATTTATTCTTGTGTTGCTTGCATCTCTTGGTACATAAGTAGTTGTATTTCTGAACATCTTTTTAATGGCCAGGCTTGCAGGACCTAATTTTATTTTATTTTTTTACTTCTTTTTTGCATAGGTTCTTGCTTTGTAATGTAATAAACCATACTATGTCCTGCTTGAACTAAGTATGTGCAAGTTAGTTGGATGAACTTATGAACTTCTGCTATGGGTGCAAGTCTTCTTGCTTTGTAATGTAATGAACCAAACCATGTGCTGTATTTGAACAAAGTGGGTGCAAGTTAGTTGGCTGGACTTGAACTTCTGTTGTGTGTGCAAGTCTTCTTGCTTTGTAATGTAATGTACCAGACCATGTCCTGCATTAAAAATGTAGAACACACTAGATCTTTTTTTTTTAAATGGAACTATGAATATTAAATCTCAGTATCTCACTGAATGTACGTGTACTTTAGAATTTCAGTTTGTTCGGAGAGAGAGAGATGAGTTCAGTTAAGTTTGTCTCTATATGTATGCATTAGAAAAGGATGAATGGAAAAAAACAGTTTTAAGTTATGGAAGGACCAGTACATAAACTACAATCATATATATTTTTAAAACTTGATGGGGACCAAGTGCATAAACCTGATGGAGCAGCTTATTCAGTGGTAAATTTTGTGTCTCTCCCTCACTCAGGGAGCAGCTTTCACAGTGGTTAACTTGTGTGCATCTCCATTTGTAAATATATTATCGTTCCTATCAAATAATTTTTCTTCAGTTGTATGCTTGATAACTGTTCATATCTTTTATGGTTGCAGAATAAATGGTGAGCTTGATACCCTTCCATTCTTCTGCTTGTCTTATACTCGAGCAGAACATGCTATTCTTTTGTACTGTATTTGTTGGTGCTTTGAGATGAACCTGCAGCATAAACATCGAGTTAGATGAAAAATCCGTCGGTGCCGATTTTGATTTAAAATTGAGTTAATATAGTCCACAAAATTAGATGTTTTTATTTGAACTTGGCCTATGCTTATGCCCAGTTGTGTTAATTATCTTGAAGTTAGTCTCTGTTACTTTTTTACTGCCATTCTTGTTTGTTAAGGAATGGTGTGGTACAGTGTATGTGTTGGCAGAATTTTCTTTACATAATTTTCAGCTGATCGCTTGTACAGAATATTATTCATCCCCTATTCTTTTACGTTTCTGATTGAGTCTTTAAGTTTTATATTAATATGGTTGCAAACAACCCCGATGCAAGCACATCTTCATTCTGCTGTACTCATTGTTTCTCTAGCAACTAGCATGCTAATCTTTGTCTGATTGCTTCTTCTTTGTTCAAATAGGTGATGGATTTTGTACTACTGGTACTACTGTATTTCCAGATATGCGTGTACACAGAATTGCAATCTGAAGTAGCGATGGAAGTGAAGATTGCGTGCTTTTATTTAAGATTACTAATAGTAGATGGTATATTGTTTTTGCTTCAGATTTAGGAGTGTTTGATCGGCTCCATAGTGTGCATTTGTCAAGTTTCAAATTTTCAGTGTTATTAGTAGCATATTATCTAATTCTTGGTATTATTCAACATCTGCTCTGTCTCAATTCTTTATCACATCACATATTGAAGTGTGGATCATTTAATTGTCTAAAATGGTCTTGCCTTTTGAGTGTTCTTATTTTACGTTACATGCAAAAAGAAGTTTATTGACAGAAAATAGCTTTAATTGATGAAGAAAGTATGCCTACAGTATTACTTTTTTCATGTTTTATTAACTATGAACTACATTGTATTGTATGGAGTCATCTATTTTGATATAGAAGCCCTGTCACATGCATATAAACTTGATTTTGTTCTTGTACTTGATGAATATGAAATGATTTGTCTGTCCTTTGTTTTAAAATGAAGTTGACCTTCCTATGTTTGGATAATAAAATGTCACATATATAGAACAATTTTTTGAACTTGTGACTAGTCTGTTTTTCTTCACGTGAGTTGCGCACATTTATGTGGTACCTTAATATAGTAGCAGTCTGTCCACATATGATTGCTTGGAAAATCAACTATTATTATTACTTTCTGGATTCATTTGGGAGCTGGCTTTTATAACTTATGTATGTGCTTTGATTCTATGCAGGTTTGGTAGAGTTGATCAGTGTTACTGGAGATTGAAGTTTTTTAGGAGTTATTTGGGTCTGTATAGCTTTTTTGAAGCGGTTGTGTAGTATTGGAGATTAAAATCGGCTAGTAGTGAATTTTCTTTGAAGTCATGTTACTTGATTTTTTATTTCTTATAGCGCTTTCTGGACATGCTCGTCATCTTACTCTGTTGTTGGAAGTATGTATTGTCATGTGAACAATTACTATTTTTTGAATGAATATAACTTGGTTGTCCTGTTGTATATCGTGTTGCATCGAGAAAACAAGTTGGACAAAAAAGGGGCTAATGGGTTGGACTAAAAAAATAGGTAGGCTAATCGGTTGGACTCTCCACCAAAAATATTGGGCCATATTCCTAATTGGGCTGGTTACAACATGGGTCATGTTATCCTCCATGTCAGATCCACATAGGCGGCATGTTGTAGCCATATCATGTAAATTACCTTTTGTTTATTTATCTTTTAGTCTTTAATGTATTTTAGTTTAATTAGAAGATAAAATAAACTTCTAAATTAGTATTATCTTTCAACCCACGGCCACAAAAATTTTGACCCCTAAATAAAATGTTTTAGTATTTTATAATTTATAAAAGGCATTTAATTGATGTTTTAGGTACTGTTTTAATTATCTTAGTGCATTTAATTATTTTATAGAAATGTGGTTTCTCTACCAATATTACCTATGATTTAATTGCCACATTTAGAACATTTTAATTTTAACATTTAAAAACTTTTATTGTTTGACTTTATTTTAAATTTGAATTTAAACGGGTTTTGAATCAACGCGAGGTTATCAATAGTAATCGTGGCGACGTGGCATCGTTAGCAGAGGGTTATTGTAGCTTAATTTTTTCGGGTGTCACAGAAAGCCATGTCGGTGTTCCTCTTCTTCGCGGCAACGTTGGTCCGGAGCAGGTCGAGCTTGATGGCGATGTTCGTCATCAACGCCGACTATCGCGCCTCGGTTTTCTCTTCCCTCTGGGTGGTGTGGGTCTGGGCATCAGCCATGCAGTGCTCGATGGACTCTTGCAGGCGCGCGGTAGCCGGCGCGGCGTCCTTCGCCAACTTGGCTTGCTTGTTCCCGTCTGGGCGCCCATCGGACGCGCCCGGCGTCAGCACGTCCGGCTTGTACGTCTCCTTGGCCTTGGCGAGGGTGCTCCAGACTTCTGCCCACTTCTCGCACTTCTCGATCCAGGAGAACATATGGAGGTACTTGAAAGCTTGGTCGGTGCTGCTGTCCTGGCGATACATGGCGAACACCCGCACCATCTGCGTCGAGGAACAACAGTCTGCGGCGCACCACAGGAAAAGAATGAGCGAGAGTACGGCGTGTCATACCTAACCCTCGATGTTGGCGCCACTATCCGGGCGAGCGGCGATCTCCTCGACGATCCCATGTCATTTGTTGCACACCGTTTGGATGAGCGCCCAATGATTCGCCATGGCTTTCGAGCCGCGCTGCATGTGGACGCCCCTGAAGTAGGGGTCGACGAGTTTGCGCTCGTCGAACTGGGACTTGATGCGCTCCCAATACGTGTCCACATTCTGGTTCGTGCCAGTGATCGGGTCGAGGCAGACGATTTTCCATACTTCGGCGAGGCACTCATCCTCTTTGGACGCCCGCTTGACGCGCAGTCCTGGCCGCCCGCTCCTTCTTTTTCCCTTTCCTTGCCGGAGCAGGCGCCGGCTCCTCCTCCTCGCCGTAGTCGAGCTCGCCGTACATGTGTTCGTTGAGGTCCATTGTATCATTTTGGGCAGTGAACTCGTGGGAGGCAGCGATGGCGGCCGAGTCGGTCGTGATAATGTCATCCATGTCGGCCTCCGTCGCGTGGGTGTCGGCGAGATGCGACGAGGAGGCTTGTGAGAAGAGCAGCGCGCCACGGCGCAGAGGTGGCGTCAGGGAGGATGCGTAGGCCGGCGGCGAGTAGGTGTAGGGGGGTACTGGACGCCGACGAACGCGGGCGAGGGCGTGTGCTGGGCCATGTGACCATGTGGAAATGTGATGTTGGGGTTGAACCCACCGTGCGCGTCGCCGTCGGCGTAGCTAGGAGAGGGCGTGCAACCCTAGAGGTGTGGCGACGACGAGAAGCCAGCCGGAGACCCGATGCTTTGCTGGCTCCAAGACGCGTACGAGCCGTGGCCACCGGGTGGATTCATCATCCCCGCACGAGACACCTTGGCTTGTTCGGCCGCAAGATCTTCCCACTCCGCCACAGCCGCAGCCGCCGCCGCCATCGCCGCCCTGTCCCGGGCCTTCTTGGGGTTGACCTTGTTCCGCTGGTCGGCGGTGACAGCCTCCCTGCGTTGAACTTCCGCCTTTCAGTCGGTGTTAGACATGCCTGGAGGCTTGGACGACGGTGCCCTCTGCTTCCTCTGCTTCGGCTGGGTGGTGGCGTTGGCATCGATAGCGGCACGCGAGGGGGGGGGGGCATGTACTTCTTCGGCGGCATGGTAGCCGGATGGAGGGGAGGGGGAGGAGAATGGCGGGAGGAAGGGGGAGTGTAGGGAAACGAAGGGGGGAAAGCGGGGGGAAACGGCGGGAAAAAGGCCTTCTCTCGCCGACAGAGCGGACCCACGCCTCTTTCCGTTTCGGTCGGCGCCCCAGATGATCCCCGGGGTTTGGGTTCGGCTTAGGTTCGACGGCTGTTATTTGACCCAAATTAGTGCTAAACAAGATCCTGAGAGCACGACTGGGTCGATTTTTGAACGACGGCACTAAAAAGTCACTTTGAAGGTCTGTTGGAGGCGCGACTGGAGTTGCTCTAACCAACCAGGGCTGGCTTGCGGTCCATCACCACCCGGCGCAAAATCGGCGAGGGGAGCCTCTGCCGAGCGCGGCGGCGCTTCGAAATTTCTAAGCTGAGTCGGTCGGCCAGACGGCCTCGTTAGCTTCCTAGCCTCCCTGAAGACGAAGCGGAGCCGTGTCCGTGTCCAAACTGGTCGTGGGATGGGGGGCATATAATCTGCACCTCTCCGAAGACAGGGAAGGCGTCGATTTTGCTCACCCAAATCGCCGAGCCACGACTTCTTCCGCAGCCCCGCGCCGGGCTCCGCCGGCACCACTCAGCAGCAGGTAAGATTACAGGTGACAGGTGACTGGGGATTTGGGATGCAACTAGTGAATATCAATTTCAGCATGACTAGGTTACTGAACATAGTTTATCAGTTTAGTCTGCAGCAGGTCATGCGAAAAATTGTCTAGCAGACGCCCTGCAAAAAGAAATCAACTATGATGTTATCCTCGGTCAAATGTACCGCCTAAAGAAGCAAATCCGAGCCCGTGATCCATAGTCTCCCGGAGGTAGGTCCAAGGACACTATTAAGTTCTAAATTAATCCGAAAATATCTTTTAGTGTCCTCATCTAGTTTTTTTTTCCAAACATCCAGGGCATTCAGGGTAGTATCATGATTCTTCTAACTGGTAGGAGTACTGAATTTTCTATCTGTCCTGATCCAGGGTATCATGCATGACATAATATCGAGGCTGACACTGAAGGATGCCGTGAGGGTCAGTTTGGTGTCGACACACTGGAGACAACTTATGGACATGCCATTCTAATCTATGCTTTGACAGTCCCACGATCCTGAACCGCGAGTATGGCACCATTAGCAGGAGCAGCAGCAGGAGGGGCAGAAGAAGACGCAGGTTCATCAGGCATGTCGATGCCATCCTGGAATCCCACAGCGGTACAAGGCTAAGAAGATTTGGTATCACGTTTGCTCTTGTCGCGAGGCACACGGAACATCTGGATCAATGGCTCAAGTTCGCACTCGATTCCAGGGCGTCTGAGATTGCTATTAATTTGCACCCTGTGTTCTACAAGGATTATGTGAGGTCATATGAATGGGAGGATACATACACCTTGCCGTTTCATATGTTTAGCAGTCAAGGGGCATCTTACATTGAGTCACTCCAGCTCACCTTTGCATCGTTGAAGCTGCCCGGCGATTTCGATGGCCCTTTGAACCTTAGAGTGCTGGATCTCCAGACTGTTCATGTGTCGGAAGGAGATCTCGAGCTGCTGTTGTCCAAATGCAGTGCATTGGAGTGTTTGCGCCTGGGTCGTTGTTACCCAGTGCTTAATCTGAAAGTGAAGAAACCACTACTCGGCTGCGTAATTTATCTGTCCAGGGATGTCAGCTGCAGGTTATGGAATTCAGTGCTCCGAATCTAGCAAAATTTGAGTATTCGGGTCAGGCCATACCCATTACACTCGGTGAATCCATGAAGCCAACAGAAGCTACTGTGACGCTCTTGGGATATGATGACACTCTTGAGCATGTCTTCACCGAACTTCCAAAGACCCTGTCTCGCGTGGAGACACTATCTGTGAACACTTGCATAAACACCGAGGTACTGTGCCGACCAGCGAGATGCATGTTTCATTTCCATCTATGTAAAAAGGGTATGCCATGTAAATATCGTTTTGTTGACTGTAGGTGGTTGGATTTTCAAATTGCCTGATGAAGTTTACTCATCTGAGAAAACTGGAGGTGACTGTAAGTATTCTCGGGGACTCGAGAATCAGAAATGGGATTCTTCGTTTAGTGAGTCTTCTAGAGGTGGCCCCTCTTCTGCAAAGGCTCGAGTTAAATGTAAGTGTCCCTCTTCCTGTGATGCATGTCTCCTGTTTATCTTTTGAGACAAACCATGTCTGCTTACTGCTTGCTGCATTTGATTCGCCCTAGTTTGCATTGCAACTGCAGCTGCTTATACTAGATTAGACTACATGGAACTGTAATTCGGATTGTTAAATTTGATTTAAAGGGAGGACAACTCTTAAGTTTCAGTCTCCAATGCTGCTTGTGCTGTTATCTAACTTTCGACAACCCTTATATTTCAGATGCTTCCACATGTGTCGGTTGGGGTATCCAACGAGCCTGAAGCTTACTGGCATTTTCAGCCGTGCGCCCACCGTCATCTTGAGCAGTTCGAGGTTTCAGGGTTTATCGGTCTAAGAGGTCAGCTTGAGGTGGTGTTGTGCATCCTTGAGGCGAATGTCCGTAGAACCGAGGGTGACGGCATATGATCGTGTCTTTGGACACTGGGCGGGGTTTGAGCATAATATAGGAAAAGGCAGGGCATGTGCCTTGGCCTTTTTTTCTCCTAAAGACTATCCCGGTGTGCAGATTGAGATCTTCTGAAGGACCTTGGGTGTTTTTGGCTTCAGGTGATGTATGCCTGAAGGAGTGAAGGGCCACAAATAGGCAAGTGTGAGTCCCAGCATAGCTTTTCGTTTGTGTGTACATATTCTGGGGGCTTGGGTGTCAGTCATATGTAATTCTTGTCTACTGGGGAGTGTGAAACTGCTTCACTGCAAGGCCCTGCTGATTCAAGATACTGATGAATAATTACCAGAAAATTCTTCCTGGAGGCTTGTGTGCAGATACTCATAAGCTTCAAGGACCCTAGCTGGATTGTTATCGATAAGCTGCGAGACCCTGGGAAAGCATATCTCCAGATAATGCCTGGCCTCCAAAATGTTACCTGAATACAAAATATCTTCCATAAGGATAGAAGCATATGACATGTCCTAGGGTTTTCTCGAAGCGAATTTTTTGGGTACGAGATGAACATTTCTATTGAGGTCTATGAATATTGTTCGTGTTTTCACAATATATGAACTTTCTTATTTTTAAAACTAACTTCTCACAAACTTTGCTTTGAGCATTTTATAATCATTTTATGAATCAGAGGCCTAAAGGCCTAGCTCAACTTCCAAGTCATTCTAACAATAAAGATCTCTCGTTTTACCATGCCCGTTAGCATCAGCATCTAATTGATATAAATGAGATAAAGAAAGCTTAATCTTCAGGTCCCAAGCGGGCTTGTCCTTTGCAAGTGCGAGGATGGAAGAAACCTCCTAGCGGGTACACACAAATTTATGTCGATGGAGGTGTTGCTTGACCGGGTTTGGGAGAACCGACTATTGTTGTGTGACGATATGTTGAGGGCGCTTTCGTAGGATCATATGCTATAGTGATCAGATGAGTCATCAATCTTGCTACACTCAAAGCGATAGCATGCTGAGAGACTCTGGCTCTAGCCAATTGTCTCATGCTTCAAAACATCCATGTGACATCAAATTCAAAGCATATTGTGGAGGAAATCGCATGCACTTCAGGAGCCCATCATGGAGCTATTGTGAAGGAAATATACATCAGCAAAGCTAGTTTTAATAGTTGTTCATTTGTTTTTGAAGGTCATGCTTCGAATGTAGAATCTCACAACTTAGCCAAATTCTCTCACTCCCTTGATCAAGGTCGCCATATCTGGATGAGGAAACCCCATTATATTAATTATACCCCTCTTGTTATGAACCCTGATACATGAAGTGTGTCTATTTTCTCAAAAGAATATGCTTCAAGATCCTAGGAACATACCAGATGACCATGATGCACAAGGAAGCATGGTTGGAAGGGAATGGTGATTCGCTAGATAGTGATAAAGAGCATAAGTGTTAGACAACAATGTGAAAGGTGAAGGTGCCCTCTAACATGAAAGTGTCTTTGTGGCATCTCTCACAACAATCTTTTCCCACATCAAACCTCCTGTGACATTGTAACATGATCTTGTCATCTCGATTTGTTAAGCAGATGTGACGCCTGGATAATTATGCTACAATAAACCTACGCTAATGATGCCACGTCACCTCTGTTACTGTTGCTAACCTCGCGTTAGATCAAAACGTTTCAAAATCAAATTTGAATTTTGACAAGCAATAAAAGTTTTCAAATATCAAAACAACAACGTTCAGAATGTGACATAATTAAGTTTACTAAATTAGGTGCCACTTTGGTATTTTATTAAAACTAAAATAACTAGGAACTAAAAGAAAGAAGAAAAGAAAATAAAGAAAAAGGAGAAGATCAAAATCAGAAAACAAACTAACAAAGAAAAAGTGAAAGGGCAACCCTCCCCCCCCCCCTCAATGGGCTTCGGCCCAGCTCACAGCTGGCTAGCCCAACTGGGCAAGGGCCCAACCGGCCACCTCTACTCCCCCCATAACCCCACTACCCCAAACCCTAATTCCCCCCGTCGCCCCATCCCCCCCCCCACGTCGCCACCCCCTCCTCCCGATCCGATCTAGAGGGATCGAACCCGACGCCTTGCGCCCACCCTTCGTCGTCCACCATCACCCACGTCGTCGCCGCTCCGTCCTCGGTTCCTCGCCAGACGCCATCACCGCCTTCATCTCCGTCAACACAGGTCGTCCCCGTCCTCCTCCCTGAGCACCGCTGCCCTTGTCCCTACGCACTGCCGTGAGCTCCCTTCCTTCCCCCGTCGCCTTCATCGTCGTTTAGCCACCCCACATGACCGGAGCTTGGCTCCCGCGTGAGCTCGTCCACATCTGGCCGCAACTTTGGCCACCGGTGCGTGTGCGCTCGCCTGCTGCCGCTTCCTGAAGGAAATATGCCCTAGAGGCAATAATAAAGTTATTATTTATTTCCTTATATCATGATAAATGTTTATTATTCATGCTAGAATTGTATTAACCGGAAACATAATACTTGTGTGAATACACAGACAAACAGAATGTCACTAGTATGCCTCTACTTGACTAGCTCGTTGATCAAAGATGGTTATGTTTCCTAACCATAGACATGAGTTGTCATTTGATTAATGGGATCACATCATTAGGAGAATGATGTGATTGACTTGACCCATTCCATTAGCTTAGCACTCGATCGTTTAGTATGTTGTTATTGCTTTCTTCATGACTTATACATGTTCCTATGACTATGAGATTATGCAACTCCCGTTTACCGGAGGAACACTTTGTGTGCTACCAAACGTCACAACGTAACTGGGTGATTATAAAGGTGCTCTGCAGGTGTCTCCGAAGGTATTTGTTGGGTTGGCGTATTTCGAGATTAGGATTTGTCACTCCGATTGTCGGAGAGGTATCTCTGGGCCCACTCGGTAATGCACATCACTTAAGCCTTGCAAGCATTGCAACTAATGAGTTAGTTGCGGAATGATGTATTACAGAACGAGTAAAGATACTTGCCGGTAACGAGATTGAACTAGGTATTGAGATACTGACGATCAAATCTCAGGCAAGTAACATAACGATGACAAAGGGAACAACGCATGTTGTTATGCGGTCTGACCGATAAAGATCTTCATAGAATATGTGGGAGCCAATATGAGCATCCAGGTTCCGCTATTGGTTATTGACCGGAGACGTGTCTCGGTCATGTCTACATAGTTCTCGAACCCGTAGGGTCCGCACGCTCAAAGTTTCGATGACGGTTATATTATGAGTTTATGAGTTTTGATGTACCGAAGGTTGTTCAGAGTCCCGGATGTGATCACGGACATGACGAGGAGTCTTGAAATGGTCGAGACATGAAGATTGATATATTGGAAGCCTATACTTGGATATCGGAAATGTTCCAGGTGAAATCGGGATTTTACCGGAGTACCAAGGGGTTACCGGAACCCCCCCGGGAGCTTAATGGGCCATAGTGGGCCTTAGTGGAGAAGAGGAGAGACGGCTAGGGCAGGGCCGTGCGCCCCTCCCCCTCTAGCCCGAATAGGACAAGGAGAGGGGGGCGGCGCCCCCCCCCCCCTTTCCTTCTTCTCTCCCTCCTCTTTCCCCCCTTCTCCTAATCCGACAAGGAAGGGAGGGAGTCCTACTCCCGGTGGGAGTAGGACTCCTCCTGGCGCGCCTCCTCCTGGTCGGCCGAACCTCCCCCCTTGCACCTTTATATACGGGGGTAGGGGGCACCCCATAGACACAACAATTGATTTGATCTTTTAGCTGTGTGTGGTGCCCCCCTCCACCATAGTCCACCTCGATAATATTGTAGCGGTGCTTAGGCGAAGCCCTGCGTCGGTAGAACATCATCATCATCACCACGCCGTCGTGCTGACGAAAATCTCCCTCTATGAGTTTTATGTGTAGATGTCATATGCACGAGTAGAACACATGTGAGTTGTGGGCGATATAAGTCATACTGCTTACCAGCATGTCATACTTTGGTTCGGCGGTATTGTTGGATGAAGCGGCCCGGACCGACATTACGCGTACGCTTACGCGAGACTGGTTCTACCGACGTGCTTTGCACACAGGTGGCTGGCGGGTGTCAGTTTCTCCAACTTTAGTTGAACCAAGTGTGGCTACACCCGGTCCTTGCGAAGGTTAAAACAACACCAACTTGACAAACTATCGTTGTGGTTTTGATGCGTAGGTAAGAACGGTTCTTGCTCAGCCCGTAGCAGCCACGTAAAAACTTGCAACAACAAAGTAGAGGACGTCTAACTTGTTTTTGCAGGGCATGTTCTGATGTGATATGGTCAAAGCATGATGCTAAATTTTATTGTATGAGAGGATCATGTTTTGTAACGGAGTTATCGGCAACTGGCAGGAGCCATATGGTTGTCGCTTTATTGTATGCAATGCAATCGCCCTGTAATGCTTTACTTTATCACTAAGCGGTAGCGATAGTCGTGGAAGCATAAGATTGGCGAGACGGCAACAATGCTACGATGGAGGTCAAGGTGTCGCGCCGGTGATGATGGTGATCATAACAGTGCTTCAGAGATGGAGATCATAAGCACAAGATGATGATGGCCATATCATATCACTTATATTGATTGCATGTGATGTCTATCTTTTATGCATCTTATCTTGCTTTGTTTGACGGTAGCATTATGTAACACCCCGGATATGATTTACCTATTATGTACTCCAACTCTTGCCGTTTCCAATGCTAAGTTATTTTATTTTCTTGGGTTCGGGTTTTTGTCACTATGTGTTTTTATCGTTGTCATGCATCTCATATCATGTCATCATGTGCATTGCATTTGCATACGTGTTCGTCTCATGCATCCGAGCATTTTCCCCGTTGTTCGTTTTGCATTCCGGCGCTCCGTTCTCCTCCGGTGGTCATTTCTACCTTCTTCTCGTGTGTGGGGATTAAACATTTCCGGATTGGACCGAGACATGCCAAGCGGCCTTGGTTTACTACCGGTAGACCGCTTGTCAAGTTTCGTACCATTTGGACTTCGTTTGATGCTCCAACGGTTAACCGAAGGACCGAAAAGGCCTAATGTGTGTTGCAGCCCAACACCCCTCCATTTTGGCCCAAAACCCACCAAAACCCTCTCCATCTTCTAGAGCGTTCGATCACGATCGCGTGGCCAAAAACCGCACCTCATTTGGACACTCCTAGCTCCTTCTATGCCTATAAATAGCCCCCCTCCGAAATCCATGGGTTCTTCTCCCCCGAAACCCTAAAAAATTGCCTCGCACTGCGCCGGACATGTATGTATCCGGCCGGACACTTCGCGCCGCCGCCCCGGTCCACTAGCTGCGCGCCACGTGTCGCCTCGCCGCCGCCACCCGCCGCGGCCCGGAGAGCCCGCGTCCGGCCCCTGAGCCCGTTTTCCTCCGCGCCACCCGCGTCTGCCCTTCCCCGCCAGAGCCGGCAGGCTCCTTCGACACCGGCCGACGCGGCCGCCATCACCGGTCACCGCCCCCTCATTCCGGCGCCGCCCCGATGCAGGCGGATCTCGCCGCCGCGGGGTCCGTCCAGCGCCGCCTTGCGCATCTCCGGCGAGGTCTCCGGCCACCTCGCCCGGAGCTCCGGCCGTTTTTCCCCGCCGCCGTCGAACTCATCTCCGGCGACCTTCGATTCGGCTACAGTACCTGGCCAACTGCTACAGTGATCTCAGATCTGAAAATCCGGACGGTTGACTTTTGCCTCAAACCCTAGATTATTTTACCATGTTCATCGCATCGTAACTTTGCATCCGTAGCTCCGTTTTGCACGTGTAGCATATCAAAATGTTCGTCTCAGAGAGCACATCATTTCATCTCATTGCATCATTTTCGTTTGAGTTCATCTTGATGCCCGAAATGCTGTTGGAAGAGTTCTATTTGAGTTAATTGTCAGATCTGCTGCTCCAAATAGCTATTTGTCATTTTTGCCATGATTATTGTGTGCATGATATGCTCCTGAGCTCTACATGTGTTTTGTTATATGCTTTGCCATCTTTCCAGAGATGATATCCATGTATTTTTGTGATGTGTGTGGTGACTAGCACAAGCTTGCAAAGTGGTGCATTCGTTAATGCTGATTTCAGGACTTAGCAATTTCACTAAGTCCTGATCTGTTTTTATCAATATGCCATATGTTCATGTTGTTTCCTAGTGATCCGTGCCTCTTTTGAGGATGATCAGTAAGGATGATTTGTTAATATTGTATTGCTCTATCCATCCATGTCCTTGTTTGCAATTATGGAGCACCCTAGCTTGAGTCAATCGAGCTGTACTTTTTCTATTTCGTGAATCTGGGCAGATTGTCTACTTGTTAGCGATTTTGCCAAGAATGTTGTACTTGATCCGTGCATGCTATGTTCTTCTTCTTTCCATGTCTAGCTTGTGTAATGTGTATTCTAGATGGGTGTATGCTTATATTGTCATGCCTTACTCTATAGTGAGTGCATCGAGCTCGTAAACATGCCTACTTGATATCTGATTTGCATGCTCTAGTTTTTCACTAAGTCTAAGATCTGATTATGTTTTTGCCATGTTCACATGCTTGCAATTGTATTTTCTGATCCCTTTTGGCTCAAGGTCACTAAGGGACTTTTGTTAAGCTCTTTGAGTAGCTCCATGCCATGTATTTCTTTGCCATGTTAAGTTCCTGTAGCATCTAGTTTTCATGCTCCAAAGTGTGCTACCTGATCTGAAATTCCAGACAAGTGTTAATTTCACTAAGTCTGAAACCTGTTTACCAATTGCACTTTTGCCATGCTTGTTTGAACCTGTTAATGGATGAATTGGCCGTAGCTCAGTGTTCATCTTTTGTTAAGAATCATGAATGGATCCCTGCCATGTATTTTGTTTCCATGTTTGGGTGCTGTAGCATGTTTAACTTGTTGCATTTAGATGGCTACTTGCTGTTTATCGCAGACTGTTGCCATATTTGATTTGCTTGCCATTTCCAAACCGTGTCTCCGATTCCGGTGTTCTTTATATCGATTTAAACTGAAATCACCTCACCTTTCTGGTGGCACTCTTGGATTTCCATGTTGAGGCCAGGTTCATTCATTCCTTTGTCAAATCTTGCATATGCATCACATATCGCATCCCGCATAGCATACCATGTTTGCATCATGTTGTTTGAGCTTTGCACGTGGTTGATTGTGTCCTTTTTGCTTGTTTGTCTTGTTTGGGTAGAGCCGGGAGACGAGTTCGCTAACGAGGAGCCCGTTGAGTTTGCTTTCGAGGATCCAGTCAGCTCTGACAACTTTGCAGGCAAGATGATCATACCCTAGAAATCACTTCTATCTTTGCTTTGCTAGATGCTCCCTCTTTTGCTATGCCTATGCTACGATGCCTACCACTTTCTTATCATGCCTCCCAAATTGCCATGTCAAACCTCTAACCCATCATGTCCTAGCAAACTGTTGATTGGCTATGTTACCGCTTTGCTCAGCCCCTCTTATAGCGTTGCTAGTTGCAGGTGAAGATTGGAGACCGTTCCTTGTTGGAACATTATTTTCTTGTTGGGATATCATTATATTATCTTGTTATCTTAATGCATCTATATACTTGGTAAAGGGTGGAAGGCTCGGCCTTTTGCCTAGTGTTTTGTTCCACTCTTGCCGCCCTAGTTTCCGTCATATCGGTGTTATGTTCCCAGATTTTGCGTTCCTTACGCGGTTGGGTGATAATGGGAACCCCTTGATAGTTCGCCTTGAATAAAACTCTTCCAGCAATGCCCAACCTTGGTTTTACCATTTGCCACCTAGCCTCTTTTTCCCTTGGGTTTCCGGAGCCCGAGGGTCATCTTATTTTAAACCCCCCCGGGCCAGTGCTCCTCTGAGTGTTGGTCCAACCTGTCAGCTACCGGTGGCCACCAGGGGCAACTCTGGGCTGGCCTACCCATACCTTGGACAATCTGAGTGTGCCCTGAGAACGAGATATGTGCAGCTCCTATCGGGATTTGTCGGCACATTCGGGTGGTGTTGCTGGATTTGTTTTAACTTGTCGAAATGTCTTGTAGAACCGGGATACCGAGTCTGATCGGAATGTCTCGGGAGAAGGTATACCCTTCGTTGACCGTGAGAGCTTGTCATGGGCTAAGTTGGGACTCCCCTGCAGGGATTTGAACTTTCGAAAGCCGTGCCCGCGGTTATGGGCAGATGGGAATTTGTTAATGTCCGGTTGTAGATAACTTGAACCTTAACTTAATTAAAATGAATCAACAGTGTGAGTTACCGTGATGGTCTCTTCTCGGCGGAGTCCGGGAAGTGAACACGGTGTTGGAGTAATGCTTGCCGCAGGTTGTTCTCTAGTTCCTCGTTCGCGCTTTGCCTTCTCTTCTCGCTCTCTTTTGCGAACAGGTTAGACACCATATATGCTAGTCGCTTGCTGCAGCTCCACATATTACCTCTTGCCTTACCTATAAGCTTAAATAGTCTTGATCGTGAGGGTGCGAGATTGCTGAGTCCCTGTGGCTCACGGATTACTTCCAAACAAGATGCAGGGCCAGACGACTCCGTTCCAGATGACGCGCTTGAGCTCAAGTGGGAGTTCGACGAGGACTCATGCCGTTACTATGTGTCTTTCCCTGATGATCAGTAGTGGTGCCCAGTTGGGGCGATCGGGACCGTGTCGCATGTTGTGTTGGTCTTTTATTTTGGCACCGTAGTCGGGCCATGAGTGATTGGATGATGTAATGCTATTTATGTACTTTGTTTGACGTGGCGAGTGTAAGCCAACTATGTACCTTCCCCTTTTATTATCTATTTACATGGGATGTTGTGAAGATTGCCTTACTTGCGACATTGCTTTCAATGCGGTTATGCCTCTAAGTCATGCTTCGACACGTAGGAGATATAGCCGCATCGAGGGCGTTACAAGTTGGTAATCAGAGCCTTCCCCAACCTTAGGAGCCCCCATTGCTTGATTGTTTTTAGCAGCCGTTGTTGAGTCTAGAAAAATGTTTTGAGTCATTTAGGAATTATATATCGGAGAGTTTAGGAATTCTTTTTACTCCCCAGTCCCTTCATCGCTCTGGTAAGGCATCCTGACTTAGAGTTTTGACTCTTCTCTTCTCAAATTTCACAAAAAAAAATTTAGGATCACGCGGGTATCTTGGAATCGTTCCGATGGATTTGTGACGAGAACATTGTTCTTGGTGCCTCCTGTCATTTAGGGGTTGTGGCAGTGTCCCGGGGAGTTGAGCTCCGAGGTGTTGTCGTCACAATTTTATCGTTACAGTTCTGGAATACCTGAGTTTAGTTCGCCGACATCGAAAATCTCTTTTATGCAGTTGTTGGTGAGATAACCTCGACGCCACCCAGTACTGGGGCGGGAGTTCGGGAGTATTGCCATAACTTGTATAACGGATGATTTTTGAAGGTTGAGGTAGATGGTTTCTGTCGTGGTTTTGTCACGGCAGATGTCCTAGCAAAAGGACTTAGTCGTGGAGCCATCGCTACGGGTTAGCTTGAAAGGGGTTAAAGCGGACACAGGGACGCAAGAGAGTTTATACTAGTTCGGCCCCTTCAATGAAGGTAAAAGCCTACGTCTAGTTGTGATGGAATTGATGGGGTTTCGATGACTAGGGAGCAAACAAGCTTCTCCTATGTCTCGAGTTGTTGTCTCCTCTCCTTGAACCGCCGCCGGGTCGTCCCCTTATATACACGGGTGACTCCCGTCAGCTTACGGAGTCCCAATACCGGCTCATAGATGTGTCCGGTTTGGTCTCTACTTATTCCTAACTTACAATACAAGTTAATTACTAACGCCGGTTTATGGCTACAGGCCTTGAACCGGCCATGGGCCTTGAGCCCTCCTCTGTCTTCTTGGGCTTTAACATACTTAACTACTGACGAAGTTAACCCGGCCCCGATAGGCCGGTTTACACCCAGTAGTAATATCCCCAACATTAGGCCCCAGATTGATTTGAACGGGTTCATGTCAATCCTTTAACAAAAGCTTCATCTTCAACATCTTCTCATAAATTGGTAAACCGCCATGATGTCATCTTCTCTGATTGCTGTAAACCGGAGTGACGTCACCTGTCATAACGAAGCTATCCATTATGCTTCTTTGTTTAATAGATCAGCGGAAATCGAGGCGACAGCTCCGTTTCGTGGCCCCTTGATTGTCACGCCTGACACATATTCTTTCGCCTTATAAATAGGACCGAAGGGCCATTTCTTTTCTCCTTTCGTGCCTTCTTCGTCTTCCTCGCGTCGCCAGCCTTGGAGCTCCACCACCGCCGTCGACCTCTGCCTCAACATTGGCCGCTGCATCAACCTGAGCGCACCAGAGCATCGCGGCAACCTTCCGCATCTTCCTCAGCTCCGGTAAATCTTCCATCCTTTCCCCCGCTGATCTGACCTAGGGTTTCGCAGTTCTTCAGTGTCCATCGTATGCCTCTTGCTCATACGGTAGATCTTTAGATGGCTCCGCAAATCTTTATTCTGTGCAATGGTAGCTGTTTACCCTTCGCCTTCACTTGCACATCTCAAAACCATAGATCTATATGTATGTCTTGTTCATTGATTCGGCACTGCTCCTTTTGGACCTCTGAATATTTATCTTTTTTCTGAACTTGCTTCAGATCCATCACTGTAGAGAAATCTTACGAAATCTGTTTCTGTAAACTTACTCCTCTGCTTCAATGTTTAAACCTGGCGGTTTAACCTTGTAGGAAAAAATTGCCAAACCGGTTTATACCATTAGTCCCCTTGTTGAACCGCCAGATGTTTGTTGCTTCATAAAACTCCGGTTCAGATATATCTGTCTCCGGTTTAACATTGCACATACCAATATACCTAGATCAAATGTATTTTTAAACTGAGATCTTCTACCTTGTAGATTCCATCATGGCCAAGCAAGTATATGAATGCAATTGGGTTCCTTCTCGCGTCACAGAGGCTCAGCTGGACGATCTAGTCTTGATAGGTGCTTTAGGCAGCAAAGATACCATTCATTGGAGGGATCCTGGCAAAGAATGCCCTCCCACTCCTCAAGAAGGAGAAGTTGTTGTTTTTGTAGATCACTTAGCTCGGGGCTTTAAACCACCCGGTTCTAAATTTTACCGAGATGTTTTGGCCGATTTCCAACTCCATCCACAAGATACTGGCCCCAATTCTGTTACAAATATGTGTCACTTCCAAGTGCTTTGTGAAGCGTTCTTTCAAGAGGAGCCCACAGTGGAATTGTTCCAAGACCTTTTCCATCTAAACTGCCGTACTGAGTTTACTGATGGCTCCAATACGGAGTTGGGTAGCGTGGCGATCCAGAAAAGGAAAGAGGTCACCTACCCTCATGCCAAACTGCACCAGCCACCCCAAAGAGTGGAATCAGACATGGTTCTACTACAAAGATACCTCCCCTGCTGGTGAGAATCCCTTGCCCGGCTTTCGTCCGAAGCGGCTCAGCAATACACACCCTTTTCCGCAAAGATTGACTGCCCAGGAGAGAAGCAAATATGCTCCTCAACTGTTGAAGCTTAGAGCCTTTATGGCAAACGGTTTAACAGGGGTTGATCTCGCTCGCTGTTGGATATCATGGATCATACTGCCCCTTAGTCAGCGCTCCGGTTTGATGTGTGAATATACCGGCAGTGTTGATGACCCACTGCGACATTCCAGAATTCAGCTCACCGATGAAGAAATCACAGAAGCTGTGAATAAGATGCTGAATGAACCGGAACATATCTGTGCTAAAAACGGCCTGCTTCCCTTCTGTGCCACCAACAAACCGCCAGCTGTAAGACCTTGATTTTTCCTTTTGCTGAATCTATTATTGATATATCTGGTCATCGTTTAATATCAGTGTCTGTGTAATCAGGGCAATGATCCGTCTTGGAGCAAGAAATTGCCGCAGGAGAAACCGAAAAAGCCAGACAAACCGGAAAGAGCAACCCGGCAAAAGACTAAAGCTGTAAAGAAGACTGCCCACAGGAAAAGAACTACTGCATCTTCTAATCTGGCCCCTGATGATGATGTGGATAATCCGGACCTTGAGGTAGAGCTTGACTCACTTGGCTTATTTTTCATGCGTCTTATTGATGATGATATTTATCAGGATGATGCCGAAGCCAGCCACGCTGATGCTGCAGAGGTAATTATTCTCTCTTCCGATTCAGAACCTTTGCCTTCGCTAAAAATCCGTCAGGCAAACCGGAAAGTTAAATTTTCTCATCCTCTTGCTTATTTGGATCCCAAATTTCTTATGAAGACCCAACAGCATGAAGCTCGTCGCACAACCTGGCACAGCGGCCAGGTAGTTACCTCCGCCAGTTTACCGAACAGTCCGGTTCGGAAACGCCGTTCAGAGGTCTCTAATTTGCTTGTCAGTGATTGTCCTAAAGCGGGCTGCTTTCGCCAACCTCTTAATCCATCTGACTCCGATTACCAGGTTACTTCCCACTCATCCTCTGGCGAGTCATCGGCTACTCAGCTGCCACCGCTCAAAACGGTACTTGGGTAAGCTATACTTATTATGATACTTACAACACATTGCCTTAGAACATATGCTGTATTTGATTTTGTTATTCTTTCCAGGGCCAAACCTAGGCCAAGCAAGAAGGCCCGCCTGGACAAAGCGGCCGAAGAAGATGCCGTTCTTGAGCCAGGCAAGACACCCGATCTTGAAGCGGCTATTCCTGAGGATATACCCAATGATCCACCGCAGCAAGACGACGATCTTATTGCTGAAGAGAGACCTACTGATGCCTCAGGTCCTGTCAATCAGCCCACAGGCTCCATCCGGATTGAGAGATCCACCGGTCCAGCAAAACCTACTGACAAGCCAACAGCCCCAGTGCAAACCAGCGATACTCAGGAGGATGAGGTTGTCATTACTGGCACTGTCCATACCGAGCCAAGCAATCCTGTTGCCTTGTCCAAACATTCTGCCAAGGAAGAATTTGCTGCCTTTGGTAAAGGCAAGTGGAATGCTGATCTGGCAACTTAAGCTGCTCTGAACGCCCAAGATATCCATTCCGGCTACCTGAACCGGCTGTATGCCAGCCGTGACTATGAAGCCAATCTGATTAATATGATGAAAGATAAATACGAGGTAACTTCCATACGCTCTTTCTTGCTGGTATGCTTCAATACTTACTGACTCTCCTTAGCCCCCAAGGGTCGGTTTGTAATCTTCTTTCAAACCGGGACTTACTAACATAAATCTTAATACTTTGAACTTTTGCCGATGTAGCCCCCAAGGGCCGGTTCAACTTAGCATAGTTAAACCGGTACTTTAAGTAATTGAGATTGCCGCATCAGAATATATATACGAGCAAATAGCCATTAGCCCCCAAGTGCCAAGTTGAATACTTGTATTGATCTTGGGACTTTGCAAGCAATTGAAAGATGAAGATCGAATATGCATTAGCCCCCAAGTGCTAAGTGCATAACTTGTTATGTGGTTGGTACTTGAATCCTTATACCGATTTGTTGAAGCATATATCTGTATGCATGCAGGCGGAGCTGAAGACGAAAGAAAACTAAGTCACCGATCTCCAAGAAAACCTGAAAACCCAACAGGCTGAAACCTCCAAAGCAAAAGAGGAATTGGCCAGCGCTTTAAGCGCCATGGAACAGCTTAAGGAGAGTTTCAAGAAGAAGCGGGCGGATTGGGCCACTGAAAAGTCCGCTTTGATCAAATGAGCAGAGGATGCCGAGGCTGCACTAAAACCAGTGGCAGATGAACTGACCAGCATAAAGCGGCACATGCATGCCATGACTACTGCTATCTTTGGTAAGCCAGTTTGCCTTCTGAATTGGCTCTGCCTTCTTACAGAGTCGCCGGTTTATTAACCCTTTATGGTATTTCAGGGACACGCATTGGTCACTTGGGGTCAGATGTGCGGAAGAAACTGAAAGCCGCCTATACATTGGTTGAACAATTGTATACTGGTGCCCAGCGGATCATTTGTACCGCATCTCATAACAAACCGGCGCCCACTTTGATTCAAGATACTCTGATGAAACTGTCGGTGCTTCCTGCCCGGGTTGAAGAGGTGAAGAAATCTGCTGCTCGAACCGGTGCAATCAATGCCTTAATCCGGGCAAAAGCCTGGGTGCCGGATTTTGATCCTATTGAAGAGGTTCAGGGCTATCCCATCTTGAAGGAAGACGGGTCAGAATTTGGTGAAGCGGATCTGCGAGCAATAAACCGGGAGGTACGTCCGCTAGCTTGTCAATTGGCTGAAGAAGCAGACTTGTCCATGATGAAGCTGTTTTTCAAGCTTTAATGGAAATCGACTGGACAACTATGGATTTCCAGCCACTGGGTAGAGAAACGGAGGCTGAAGTGGCGCAGGATGACCCACAACCATCAGGCCAGGCTGGTGACCAAGCTTGAACCGGAAGCCGGTTTTAAAACTGTCTCTCCTTTGCGAAAAACAATTATATTATTATGGGCACCATGTTGCCTTGTAATAGGCTAGCTGATACTTTTGATGTTGATATGCCTTCGTGCATAATTTGTTCTTCCTGTGGTGATGAACTTTCCAAAGCACTTTCTGAAATGAGAAATTCGTCAAGTGCCACCGCAGTTGTACCGTCAGGCGGAATATGATGTCTGCATATATGAAATCAAAACATCCAAAACAAAATTTTAAGTATATGATCAAATTTTTGAGATACATAATACCTGCCATCGTTGAGCATGAAGTTGGCTTGGCCAATCTTGAAGCGGAGTTTTGCAAACCCACACTATTGAGGAGATAACAGCTCCTGTATATATATGACTCTGGTTTACCATGTAAACCGTGTCGGGTTATAATAAACATCGTGTTACTCCATAAGAGGATGTTAACAACAAGGATCAAACCGGGCAAATAGTCTCTGGATTGACGTGAACTGTGTTCCGTCAATGGATTGGTTGAAAACTTTGTCGGTTTTAAAAAGAACGCAATAAAAAAGAAAAAGAATCTGGCAAAGAAAAATGCGAAGCAAAAAGCAATGAGAAAACCGTTTGCAAAAGAGATTTATTTGAGCTGATCAAATGGTGTTACCATGGCCGAACACGACCAAGCTCCCGTTAGGTGTAACTATGGTTCTAGTCAGCCAGGTCCCCAAATGAAACCGTGGCAGTTATGCCGACCAAGTGGCATGGCGATGGTTCGGGTTCGGCCAAGCCCCCAAGTGATTCTGTGGCCTTAGGCCGATTAAGAGGCATGAGTGGTTCAGAGTGACCAAGTCCCCAAGTGATCTGGTGGCTCTCGCCTATCAAGAGGTATGGTATTGGTTCGGACACGACCAATCCTCCAAGTGATATAACACGATGCTTTTGGAAAAGCGAACTCAAGGGGTAAACCGGAAGCCGCTTTAGAACAACTCTGTGTAACCACACATGATGTAAAAGAATAGATACCCCGCTTTAGCTGAGGTTCCGGTTTATTATAGTTGATATATACATCATTGTAATATGTACATAGGTAGAACCAATGGCTCAGGTATAATAAGGCCGAAGATGAGCTATGTTCCACGGCCTGTTGGTCTCCTCCTCTGATGTACGTGAGTCCTTATGTTCTCAAATATCGATCAGATAGTATGACCCGTTGTGCAGATTCTTGCTGACCACGAAAGGCCCCTCCCAAGGTGGGGATAACTTATGCATATCCGTCTGATCTTGGATGAGCCGAAGCACCAAATCTCCTTCTTGGAAGGTTCTGGTTCTGACTCGGCGACTGTGATAACGACGAAGATCCTGTTGATAAATCGCCGATCGAGCGGCTGCTATGTCACGCTCTTCATCCAACCGGTCCAAAGCATCTTGCCGTGATGTCTCGTTGTCCGCTTCAATATAAGCCGTCACACGAGGTGAATCATGACGGATATCACTAGGGAGAACCGCCTCCGCTCCATAAACCATGAAGAACGGTGTGTATCCTGTTGACCTGTTGGGTGTCGTATTGATGCTCCATAGCACAGATGGTAATTCTTCTACCCAACAACCCGGCGTTCTCTGCAAAGGAACCATGAGTCGGGGCTTGATGCCTCTCAAGATCTCTTGATTAGCTCTTTCTGCTTGACCATTGGACTGCGGGTGTGCCACTGATGAAACGTCGAGCCGGATGTGCTCCCGTTCGCAGAACTCCTTCATGGCACCTTTGGACAAATTGGTACCATTATCTGTGATGATACTGTGTGGAAAGCCAAACCGGAAAATCACTTTTTTAATGAACTGAACCGCCGTGGCCGCATCACACTTGCTAACAGGTTCTGCTTCCACCCACTTTGTAAACTTGTCAACCGCCACCAGGAGGTGGGTCTTTTTATCTTTAGACCTTTTGAAAGGCCCAACCATATCCAGCCCCCAAGTCGCAAACGGCCAAGTAATTGGAATCATTCTCAATTCTTGAGCCGGTACATGAGCACGTCTTGAGAACCTTTGGCAACCATCACATCATCTGACCAGATCCTCCGCATCAGCATGAGCAGTTAACCAATAGAAGCCGTGGCGAAACGCTTTAGCCACTAGAGATTTTGAACTGGCGTGGTGACCACAATCTCCTTCGTGGATCTCATGCAAAATTTCACGGCCTTCTTCAGGAGACACACAGCGTTGAAATGCTCCTGACACACTGGAATGATGTAACTCGCCGTTGATAATAGTCATGGACTTGGATCGCCGGATTATCTGTCGGGCCAGAGTCTCATCCTTTGGTAACTCGCCCCGGTTTTTATACGCCAGATAAGGAAGTGTCCAATCCAGAATAACATGAAGAGCTGCCACCAATTGAGCCTCCGGATCAGGAATAGCCAAATCCTCTTCACCAGGGATCTTGACCGATGAGTTGTGCAGCACGTCCAGAAAAACATTGGGCGGGACCGATTTGCGCTAAGAGCCCAGCCGGCTTAAGGCGTCCGCCGCTTCATTTTTCCGCCAGTCCACGTGGTCCACCTGATAGCCTTTGAAATGACATGCAACAATATCCACCTCACGACGATATGCTGCCATGAGTGGGTCCTTGGAGTCCCAAGTGCCAGACACTTGCTGAGCCACAAGGTCCGAGTCACCGAAGCACTTAACTCGACTTAGATTCATCTCCTTAGCCATCCGGAGACCATGGAGCAAGGCTTCATACTCAGCTGCATTGTTAGTACAAGGGAACATTAAGCGGAGAACATAACAAAACTTATCACCTCGTGGGGAAGTTAGTACGACTCCAGCCCCCAAGCCTTCCAATTGCCTGGATCCGTCAAAATGGACGGTCCAATATGTGTGATCCGGCTTTTCTTTAGGTGCTTGCATTTCCGTCCAATCATTGATAAAATCAACAAGTGCTTGAGACTTGATTGCCGTCCGAGGCACATACTTCAAATCGTGCGGCCCAAGCTCTATAGCCCACTTGGCAATCCGGCCAGTTGCTTCCCGGTTCTGGATGATATCCCCCAAAGGAGCAGAACTGACCACCGTAATTGGATGCCCTTGGAAGTTTTGTTTAAGCTTCCGGCTTGCCATGAAAACTCCATACACCAGCTTCTACCAATGCGGATACCTTTGCTTGGACTCAATGAGCACCTCGCTGATATAATAGACCGGACGTTGAACCGGATGCTCCTTACCTGCCTCCTTTCGCTCTACCACAATAGCCACGCTGACCGCCCGAGCATTAGCAGCAACATATAGCAGCAACGGCTCCTTGTCAATGGGAGCGGCGAGCACAGGCGGATTGGCCAATTGCCGCTTTAAGTCCTCAAATGCTTCATCAGCAGCAGAGCTCCAGACAAATTGATCCGTTTTCTTCAACATCTGATACAAAGGGATTGCCTTCTCACCGAGGCGACTGATAAACCGGCTTAACGCAGCAATCCGGCCTGCCAGGCGCTGAACATCATTGATACACTTCGGTTAGCGAGGGAGGTGATGGTTGTGATCTTCTCCGGATTAGCCTCAATTCCCCTATTGGACACCAAGAAGCCTAATAACTTGCCCGCCGGTACACCAAAGACGCATTTGTCCGGATTAAGCATCATCTTGTACGTTCTCAGGTTATCAAAAGTTTCCTTTAAATCACCAATCAGAGTCTCCTTCTCCCTGGATTTAACCACGATATCATCCACGTAGGCGTGTACATTACGGCCAATTTGTTTATGTAAACAATTTTGCACACAACGTTGATAAGTTGCCTGGGCACTCTTGAGCCCAAAGGGCATAGACACATAGCAGAAGGCTCCAAAGGGAGTTATGAATGCCGTTTTCTCCTGGTCCTTAACTGCCATTTTGATCTGATGATAGCCAGAATATGCATCCAAAAAACTTAAATGCTCACAACCCGCCGTAGCATCAATAATTTGATCAATACGGGGGAGGGCAAAAGGATCTGCTGGACAAGCTTTATTAAGATCTGTGTAATCCACACACATGCGCCAGGTATCGTTTTTCTTAAGGACCAGCACCGGATTGGCAAGCCACTCAGGGTGAAAAGCTTCCACAATAAAACCAGCTGCTAAGAGCCTCGCTACCTCTTCTCCAATTGCCTTGCGTCTTCTTTCGTTAAACCGGCGGAGGAACTGTTTCACCGGTTTGTATTTAGGATCCACATTAAGGGTGTGCTCAGCGAGTTGCCTCGGTACACCTGGCATGTCAGAGGGCTTCCATGCAAAAATGTGCCGATTCTCACGGATGAACTCGATGAGCGCGCTTTCCTATTTCGGACCCAAATTAGCACTGACGCTGAACTGCTTGGATGAATCACCAGGTACAAAGTCAACAAGCTTAGTTTCTGCTACCGATTTGAACTTCAGGGCCGGATCATGCTCCGTAGTTGGCTTCTTTAATGGAGTCATGTCTGCCGGATCAACATTGTCCTTATAATACTTCAGCTCCTCGGTGGCACAAACCGACTCTGCATAGGCCGCATCACCTTCCTCGCACTCCAAAGCAATTTTGCGACTTCCGTGAACCGTTATTATCCCCTTGTGACCCGGCATCTTGAGCTGCAAATACACATAACAGGGTCGTGCCATGAACTTGGTGTAGGCCGGTCGCCCAAATAGGGCGTGATACGGACTTTCGATTTTCACCACTTCAAACATCAATGTCTCCGACCTGGAATCATGATCATCCCCAAAGGCCACTTCCAGAGCTATCTTGCCAACAGGATACGTTGATCTGCCCGGTACTACACCGTGGAACACCGTATTAGACGGTTTAAGATTTTTATCTGTCAGTCCCATACGACGGAAGGTCTCATAGTACAAGATATTAATGCTGCTACCTCCATCCATGAGCACCTTGGTGTACTTATAACCTCCCACCTGAGGCGCCACCACCAAAGGCAACTGACCCGGATTATCGACCCGGGGTGGGTGATCCTCTCTGCTCCATATGATTGGCTGTTCAGACCAACGTAGATAACGGGGTATGGCTGGTTCAACAGAGTTGACCACCCGCCTCTGAACCTTCCGGTCTCGCTTGTCCAAGCTAGTGGTGAAAACATGGTACTGCCCACTACTCAACTGCTTTGGGTTGCTCTGGTAACCTGACTGTTGCTGTTGTTGGTTGTAACCACCCTGGTTGTTCTGACTATTTTGACCATTATGTCCGCCCGGATTACCATTAAATCCTGAACCGGAACTTCCTCCACCGTAACCCGGCCCGGATCCTGAGCCACCGCCAGATTCGTGATCATGCCGGAAATTATTAGAATTCTTGAACTCCTGCATAATAAAGAAATCCTTCCAAAGGTGGTTTGCTGGCGACTCCTTCGTCCCATGTCTTGGACAGGGCTGGCTTAGCAGATAGTTTAGGCGTTCTGGGTTAGGATTGGGTGCCCCATTACGATTTTTCGGTTTACCCCTGTGTCGCTGGCCATTGTCCTGTGCGTTAGTATTAGCCACAAAGTCCATGTTACCATCCGCTTTACGCTTGCCTCCACCACCATTGCCTGCCCAGTGATGCTGCTGGCCCTTGGAGTTGCTGTTCCTCTTTCCTTCCCTATCTTGTCATCATCAGATTCGGGATCCTTGGTACTATCAGAATCAGCATATTTCACCAAAGCGGCCATGAGGGTCCCCATGTCAGTGCAATGACGCTTCATCCGTCCCAACTTTAGCTTCAGGGGCCCAAACCGGCAGTTGCCTTCTAGGGTTAATACTGCGGTGTCAGTGTTGATGCGGTCTGATGAGTGCAACACTTGTGAAACCCGGCGCACCCAATGAGTTGTTGACTCTCCTTCGTCCTGGACGCATGCAGCTAAGTCCACTATCAACATAGGCTGTTTATATGTATCCTTAAAATTGCTGATAAACCGGGCTCGTAATTGGGCCCATGAACTGATAGAATTAGCCGGCAAGCTTTTTAACCAAGTACAGGCCGTTCCTTCAAGCATCATGGTGAAGTATTTCGCACACGCCGCGTCATCCACATCAAGCATCTCCATGGCCATCTCATAGCTCTCCACCCATGTCTCTGGAGGCTGATCCACAGTGTAATTTGGTACCTTGTGCGGGCCCTTAAAATCCTTGGGCAGGCGCACATTTTGTAAAGCGGGGATAAGGCAAGGCACCCCCAAAGAACTAGAAGTAACACCGGGTTCAATCGAGATGGTTGGACGAACCGGTGTGAGCTACCGAGCCTGATGCTGCGCGGCTAACTCGGCCTCCCTGCACGCTCGGGCCCGGTTCACCACTTCCTAAGCGTCATCAGCACCACCCGTCGGGTTGTTGCCACGGGGTGCTCCAGGTCGTTCGTTACTTGACACTGCCGGTTCATCCATATGTCTGCTATAGCTCCGGCTTGGATGGGGGGTCGAGTGGATCCGGTCGCGGCTGTACGAGTATGCTTCCTGTTGGACCAAGGTTGTCCTCAGAAGCTCCTTGACCCGTCTCGTCTCTACTGCCTATGGCGAATCACCTTCAATTGGAATGGCCTCCAGCCGTGCAGCAGCGGCAACGAGATTGTCCATCGGGTTGGAGTAGTGACCCGGAGGTGTTAAAACAGCTTGAGGTATAACGGTGTTTTGACGAGGCGGGTCCATCTGACGAGGCTGAACCGGTGCGCCGGCCCCGGGAGCTTCAGCCTGGTTTCCCTCCATCGGATTGCCGGTTCCTACTCCTGGAGTGTTGAAAAGGTCTCTGGCCTCAAAAACCGGAGGCAAACGGGATCGGTACTTCCTCCTCATGACTTCCTAGGACACACTCTGGTCCAACATGAGCCTGTAGGCTTGTGCATCTAAAGCGGCCTGCTCCGTGGCCATCCTGGTGTCCTCGGCTGCCAGATCTGCCTTGGCCTGGGTGATCTGTTCCTTCACTTTTGCAATCTCAGTGTTGTGAACGCCCTGATCCGCCGGATTAGCCTCCGCCATAAGCACAGCCAATGCATCAAATAGCTCTGATAGAACTTGAGCCGGCGGGCGCACAGGGCCTCCTGCCCCAGTAGCCGTTGTCGCTGCTGAACCAGAGGTCGTTGCCGCATCGGTCGAAGAATGAAGCGCCGCTTGTGTGCCAGTCATGAATATTCCAACCCGGTTGGGCAGATCAGAGGGGTCCGGAATACTGTCGCCATCGGAACAGCCCCCAATCCGGCCGTCTTGTAGCTGATAAAGAGATTCGGTTTCTCCAGTCGATGACTCGTCATCGGAACAAACGACGGTATCGCCGCGAGATTCCGATCCATCCTCATAACTTCCTTCATGGATGACTCCCACGAAGGCACACTTCATGGCCGGTTTAACCCGGACGGATCGCGCACGCTGAGCCGTCTCGACGAGGTCGGTGCAGATGTCCAGCTCGGGCCCCGGTTCACCGATCTTGCCAATGAAAACGTGAATGCCACCAAAGGGGACCCGGTACCCGTACTCAATTGAGCCGGCCTCGGGGCCCCAGCCTACGTCGTTGATGTAGAGCTTGCCGTGATGACTCTTAGACATCCGGCCTACGACGTAGCCCTCGAGTCCTTCAAAGCGGCCCTCCAAGAACTTGAAACCATCGTGCGATAGCCCCACGGTGGGCGCCAACTATCGTGGTTTTGTCACGGCAGATGTCCTAGCAAAAGGACTTAGTCGTGGAGCCATCGCTACGGGTTAGCTTGAAGGGGTTAAAGCGGACACAGGGACGCAAGAGAGTTTATACTAGTTCGGCCCCTTCAATGAAGGTAAAAGCCTACGTCTAGTTGTGATGGAATTGATGGGGTTTCGATGACTAGGGAGCAAACAAGCTTCGCCTATGTCTCGAGTTGTTGTCTCCTCTCCTTGAACCGCCGCCGGGTCGTCCCCTTATATACATGGGCGACTCCCGTTGGCTTACGGAGTCCCAATACCGGCTCATAGATGTGTCTGGTTTGGTCTCTACTTATTCCTAACTTACAATACAAGTTAATTACTAACGCCGGTTTACGGGTACAGGCCTTGAACCGGCCATGGGCCTTGAGCCCTCCTCTGTCTTCTTGGGCTTTAACATTCTTAACTACTGACGAAGTTAACCCGGCCTCGATAGGCCGGTTTACGCCCAGTAGTAATATCCCCAACAGTTTCCGAAGTTTTTCTCGGTTATGTGTTGAAGGATGGATACAGCTGGATGTAGGATTTGCTAGATTTGGGTGAGATATTATGCTTCCCCTGTATCCCCAACACCTGATTGCATAACCGGAAAGGTTCGGGAGTTTCATAGGTGGGAATTCTTGTAGCTCTAGCTTTTCTTCCACGGATATTTGGTTTGAGATTGGGATTTCTTACCGAGTATTTGTTCTTGTTCCGTACCTTGTTGATTTGTTCCTCTACCTAAATTCTAAGTGGCTTCTCAATTTATGGATATGTGACCATTTCAAGTGGAATGCATTCGTTCTTATGTTCGGATGTGAAGACTATATGTTGCAATTCTACCCGCTTGATTCAGCTTCAATTTTTCTGTCAATGTGCTAACGGATGTCACCCTCTTCAGGATGGCTCCCTTTAAGAGCAGCTATCAGAATCAGAATCAAGATCCGCCACCACCTCCCCCTCCTCCGGAGGCATGGCAAGCTGTGATGGCTGCCACCAATGCAAACACGCAGTTGATCATGCAAATTCTTCAAGAGCGCAACCAAGCGGACCAAGGCAACCAAGGCAACAATCAGAATCACTTTGCTACACTCAACCAGTTCCTTGCCAACTAGCCAAAGACCTTCAGCAATTGTGTTGAGGCAACTGATGCTGAAGATTGGCTTGTGGACTTGTGCAAGCATTTCAAGTGCAGTAACGTCAGGCCTGAGGACTTTGTCAAGTTCGCTTCCTTCCAACTCAAAGACCAAGCTACAGAATGGTTCCAGTAGTACAAGGATTCCAGAGGAGGCCGTGCGATTACCTGGGATGAATTCCGTCAAGACTTCAAAGCTCATCATATTCCTCAGAGCGTGGTTGAAAGCAAGCATGAGGAATTCCACAACCTGAAGCAAGGCTCTTTGTCTGTCTATGACTACAACAAGTTGTTTCAGAAGCTCGCCCACTTTGCTAAGCAGGACGTTCCTGACGAGAAGAGCATGATATACCAGTTCAGGGGTGGTCTTAGAGAAGAAATCCAGCTAGCTCTTGTTCTCTTTGAGCCCTTGAGGTACGATGAGTTCTACAACATGGCATTGAAGCAAGAGGCCGCTCAACTAAAGTGCGATGCTTCCAAGAAGCGAGTCAGAGATGCTACTCCTTCTTCCTCTACTCAAGTGGCCAAGCAGCAGAAGTATTGACTTCCTCCTCCTCCGTTCCGTCAGCCGTATCAGAAGAGCAAAGGTGGCAGTGGATCTTTCCACCCACCCAACCCTGGCTTTCAGAACAAGACTTCGTCTCAAGCTCCAAGATCGAGTGCTCCGTATCACCGTCCGCTTTTAGAGGTCACGTGAAACAAGTGCCAACAGAAGGGTCACTATGCCAACAAGTGCTTCAATCAGAGGCGTCTCCCTCCTCCTCCTCTTGTGAGATCGGCAAGTATAGTTGTGGTCAAGCATAACCCCAAGCACGCCAAGGTAAATTTGATGAATGCAGCTCAGGCAGAGGACTCGTCAGATGTCATCATGGGTAACCTTCCTGTTAATGATATTCCAGCTAAAGTTCTTTTTGACACTGGTGCATCGCATTGTTTCATCTCAAGACTGTTTGCATCTAGGCATGAATTGGCTTTGCAAGTTTTGCCTAGACCGTTAGCAGTTGTCTCTCTCTGTAAGCGCATGCATGCTAACTCCATCTTTCTGGATGTTACTATCACCTTGGGCGACTACAAGTTTCTGTCTTCTCCTACGGTTCTTGGTGACTCGGATATTGATCTTATTCTCGGAATGGATTGGCTTTCTAAGCACAAGGCTCAGCTTGATTGTGCAGCCAGGCAGATTCAATTGACTCATTTGTCTGAGGATGTAATTGTCTTTGCCGCCCTGATGATACCATCCATCTGTTTTCTCTCAATGAGAAGGGTGAACTGGATGCCATCTCGCAAATTCCAGTCGTTTGCGAATATCAAGACGTCTTTCCAGAAGAGCTTCCAGGAATGCCTCCGCACCGGCCAGTTGAATTCGTCATTGATCTTGAGCCTGGCACGGAACCGGTTTGCAAGCGTCCTTACAAGCTCGGACCTGAAGAGTTGAAGGAGCTGAAGAAGCAACTCGATATTGAAGAGCGAATGGGTCTCATCCGACCTAGTTCCTCTCTGTGGGATTGTGGAGTTCTTTTCGTGAAGAAGAAGGATGGAACAGACCGACTTTGTGTTGACTACCGTCCATTGAACAAGAAGACTATCAAGAACAAGTACCCACTTCCCAACATCAACGAGTTGTTCGAACAACTCAAAGGTGCCCAAGTATTCTCCAAGCTTGATCTCCGTATGAGTTATCACCAGATTCGAATCCGTGAGCAAGATATTCCCAATACGGCTTTCAGGACAAGCTATGGTTCATATGAATACACTGTCATGTCTTTTGGCCTTGTCAACGCTCCTCCGAATTTCTCTCGCATGATGAACTTCATCTTCAACGCCTACACCAATGACTTCGTTTTGGTCTATCTCGACGACATTCTGGTCTTTTCGAAGAACAAGGAAGATCATGCCAAGCATTTGCGTTTGGTACTCGATAAGCTCAGGGAACATCAGTTCTACGCCAAGTTCTCAAAGTGCGAATTTTGGCTTGATGAGGTTCTTTATCTTGGGCATATCATCTCTGTCAAGGGCATTGCGGTGAATCCTGAGAAGGTGTCTGCAATTGTGAATTCGGAACCACCTCAGAACGTGAAGCAACTCCGTAGCTTCCTCGATCTCGCAAGCTACTGCCGAAGGTTCGTTGAGAACTTTTCAAAGATCGCGAAGCCTCTTTCAAATCTTCTCCAGAAGCACGTCAAGTACGTTTGGTCTCCGGAGTGTGACATTGCTTTCAACACTTTGAAAGAGAAATTGGTCACTGCTCCAGTTCTGACTCCTCCTGATGAATCAAAACTGTTCGAGGTCTTTTGCGATGCCTCTCTTCAAGGTCTTGGTGCAGTGTTGATGCAAGAGAAGAAAGTTGTGGCTTATACCTATCGCCAGTTGAAGCCCAACAAGAAGAACTACCCCACTCATGACCTCGAGTTGGCGGCAGTTGTGCATGCTCTTTTGACTTGGAGACATCTCTTATTGGGAAGAAAAGTGGACATCTTCACTGACCACAAAGTCTCAAGTACATCTTCACTCAGCCTAATCTCAACCTCAGGCAGACTCGCTGGGTCGAAATGATTCAAGAGTATAATCCTAGTATCGAGTATACTCCAGGCAAGGCCAATGTGATTGTTGACGCATTGAGCAGGAAGGCTTACTGCAATAGTCTGATTCTCAAGCCTTATCAACCCGAGCTTTGTGAAGCTTTCCGCAAACTCAATCTACAAGTTGTTCCTCAAGGTTTCCTCGCCAACCTTCAAGTCTCTCCGACCTTGGAAGACCAGATTCGCGAGGCTCAACTTCTTGATGCTATGGTGAAGAAGGTGAAGATTGGGATTGCCAAGAGTCAACCCAAGTACAAGTGCTACCGCCTTGATGACAAGGATACTCTCTTCTTCGAGGATCATATTGTTGTGCCCAAAGGTGACCTTCATAAAGTGATCATGAACGAGGCTCACAATTCACTCCTCTCCATCCACCCTGGGAGCATGAAGATGTATCAGGACCTCAAGCAGGCTTATTGGTGGACTCGAATGAAGCGCGAGATTGCTCAGTTCGTGAATGAGTGTGATGTCTGCAGAAGAGTGAAGGCAGAACACCAAAGGCCGGCTGGTCTCCTCCAACCTCTTGCCATTCCAGAATGGAAGTTTGACCACATTGAGATGGACTTCGTGACTGGGTTTCCAAAGTCCAAGCATGGCAATGATGCTATATTCGTTGTCATCGACAAACTCACTAAAGTGGCTCACTTTCTGCCTATCAAAGAGTCTATCACTGCAGCTCAATTGGCGGAGCTCTATACCTCTCGAATTGTCTCGCTGCACGGTATTCCACAGGTGATCTCTTCAGACCGTGGCAACATCTTTACCTCCAAGTTTTGGGATTCTTTTCAGAAGGCCATGGGCACCAACATCTGCTTCAGCACAGCTTTCCACCCTCAAACTAGCAGTCAAGTCAAGCGTGTCAATCAGATTCTTGAAGATATGCTCAGGGCTTGTGTGATCTCCTTCAGCATGAAGTGGGAAGATTGTCTTCCATATGCTGAATTCTCCTACAACAACAGTTTTCAAGCAAGTTCGGGCAAGGCCCCATTCGAAATTCTGTATGGCAGGAAGTACCGTACCCCTCTCAACTGGTCTGAAACCGGTGACCGTCAACTTCTGGGAAATGACTTAATCATAGAGGCAGAGAAAATATGCAAAGTCATTCGAGATAACCTCAAAGCAGCGCAGTCGCGCCAGAAGAGCTACTATGATAGTAAGCATCGTGATTTGGCTTTCGAGATCGGAGATCATGTTTACCTCCGCGTCTCCCCAATGAAAGGTACTCGTCGCTTCGGTATCAAAGGGAAGCTTGCCCCTAGATACGTGGGACCTTTCAAGATCGTCAGCAAGAGAGGCGATCTCGCCTATCAACTCGAGCTTCCTTCAAACTTTACAAATGTGCATGACGTGTTCCATGTCTCTCAGCTCCGCAAGTGCTTCAAGACTCCTGACCGCATCGTCAACTTTGAAGACATTGATCTCCAAGAAGATCTCTCTTATCATGAGCACCCCGTTGCTATTCTTGAAGAGACTGAACGCAAGACTCGCAATAAGTCAATCAAATTCCTCAAAGTTAAGTGGTCACACCATTCCGACCGTGAAGCCACCTAGGAACGCGAGGATCACCTCCGTTCTGACTACCCAGTGTTCTTCCAGTTCTAGATCTCGGGATGAGATCCTTTCATAGTGGTGGAGTGTTGTAACATCCCGGATATGATTTACCTATTATGTACTCCAACTCTTGCCATTTCCGGCGCTAAGTTATTTTATTTTCTCGGGTTCGGGTTTTTGTCTCTGTGTGTTGTTGTCGTTGTCATGCATCTCATATCATGTCATCATGTGCATTGCATTTGCATACGTGCTCGTCTCATGCATCCGAGCATTTTCCCCGTTGTCCATTTTGCATTCCGGCACTCCGTTCTCCTCCCGTGGTCATTTCTACCTTCTTCTCGTGTGTGGGGATTAAACATTTCCGGATTGGACCGAGACTTGCCAAGCGGCCTTGGTTTACTACCGGTAGACCGCTTGTCAAGTTTCGTACCATTTGGAGTTCGTTTGATGCTCCAACAGTTAACCGAGGAACCGAAAAGGCCTCGTGTGTGTTGCAGCCCAACACCCCTCCATTTTGGCCCAAAACCCACCAAAACCCTCTGCATCTTCTAGAGCGTTCGATCACGATTGTGTGGCCGAAAACCACACCTCATTTGGACACTCCTAGCTCCCTCTATGCCTATAAATAGCCCCCCTCCGAAATCCATGGGTTCTTCTCCCCCGAAACCCTAAACAATTGCCTCGCGCCGCGCTAGACATGTCCGTATCCGGCCGGACACTTCGCGCCGCCGCCCCAGTCCACTAGCTGCGCGCCACGTGTCGCCTCGCCGCCGCCACCCGCCGCGGCCCGCAGAGCCCGCGTCCGGCCCCCGAGCCTGTTTTCCTCCGCGCCGCCCGCGTCTGCCCTTCCCCGCCCGAGCCGGCAGGCTCCTTCGACGCCTGCCGCCGCGGCCGCCATCGCTGGTCACCGCCCCCTCATTCCGGCGCTGCCCCGACACCGGTGGATCTCGCCGCCGCGCACGCCCACGCCGTGGGGTCCGTCCAGCGCCGCCCCGCGCATCTCCGGCGAGGTCTCCGGCCACCTCGCCCGGAACTCCGGCCGTTTTCCCCCGCCACCATCGAACTCATCTCTGGCGACCTTCGATTCGGCTACAGTACCCGGCCAACTACTACATTGATCTCAGATCTGAAAATCCGGATGGTTGACTTTTGCCTCAAACCCTAGATTATTTTGTCATGTTCATCGCATCGTAACTTTGCATCCGTAGCTCCGTTTTGCGCCTGTAGCATATCAAAATGTTCGCCTCAGAGAGTACATCATTTCATATCATTGCATCATTTTCATTTGAGTTCATCTTGATGCCCGAAATACTGTTGGAAGAGTGCTATTTGAGTTAATTGTCAGATCTGCTGCTCCAAATAGCTATTTGTCATTTTTGCCATGATTATTGTGTGCATGATATGCCCCTGAGTTCTACATGTGTTTTGTTATATGCTTTGCCATCTTTCCAGAGATACTATCCATGTATTTTTGTGATCTGTGTGGTGACTAGCACAAGCTTGCAAAGTGGTGCATTCATTAATGCTGATTTCAGGGACTTAGCAATTTCACTAAGTCCTGATCTGTTTTTATCAATATGCCATATGTTCATGTTGTTTCCTAGTGATCCGTGCCTCTTTTGAGGCTGATCAGTATGGATGATTTGTTAATCTTGTAGTGCTATATCCATCCATGTCCTTGTTTGAAATTATGGAGCACCCTAGCTTGAGTCAATCAAGCTCTACTTTTGCTATTTTGTGAATCTGGATAGATTGTCAACTTGTTAGCGATTTTGCCGAGGATGTTGTAGTTGATCCGTGCATGCTATGTTGTTGTTCTTGCCATGTCTAGCTTGTATAATGTGTATTCTAGATGGGTGTATGCTTAGATTGTCATGCCTTGCTCTATAGTGAGTGCATCGAGCTCGTAACATGCCTACTAGATATCTGATTTGCATGCTCCAGTTTTTCACTAAGTCTGAGATCTGATTATGTTTTTGCCATGTTCACATACTTGCAATTGTATTTTCTGATCCCTTTTGGCTCAAGGTCACTAAGGGACTTTTGTTAAGCTATTTGAGTAGCTCCATGCCATGTCTTGTTTTGCCATGTTAAGTTCCTGTAGCATCTAGTTTTCATGCTCCAAAGTGTGCTACCTGATCTGAAATTCCAGACAAGTGTTAATTTCACTAAGTCTGAAACCTGTTTACCAATTGCACTTTTGCCATGCTTGTTTGAACCTGTTAATGGATGAATTGGCCGTAGCTCAGTGTTCATCTTTTGTTAAACATCATGAATGGATCCCTGCCATGTATTTTGTTGCCATGTTTGGGTGTTGTAGCATGTTTAACTTATTGCATTTAGATGGCTACTTGCTGTTTATCGCACACCGTTGCCATATTTGATTTGCTTGCCATTTCCAAACCGTGTCTCCGATTCCGGTGTTCTTTATATCGATTTCAACCGAAATCACCTCACCTTTCCAGTGGCACTCTTGGATTTCCAAGTTGAGGCCAGGTTCATTCATTCCTTTGTCAAATCTTGCATATGCATCGCATATCGCATCCCGCATAGCATACCATGTTTGCATCATGTTGTTTGAGCTTTGCATGTGGTTGATTGTGTCCTTTTTGCTTGTTTGTCTTGTTTGGGTAGAGCCGGGAGACGAGTTCGCTAATGAGGAGCCCGTTGAGTTTGCTTTCGAGGATCCAGTCAACTCTGACAACTTTGCAGGCAAGATGATCATACCCTCGAAATCACTTCTATCTTTGCTTTGCTAGATGCTCGCTCTTTTGCTATGCCTATGCTACGATGCCTACCACTTTCTTATCATTCCTCCCAAATTGCCACGTCAAACCTCTAACCCACCATGTCCTAGCAAACCGTTGATTGGCTATGTTACCGCTTTGCTCAGCCCCTCTTATAGCGTTGCTAGTTGCAGGTAAAGATTGGAGACCGTTCCTTGTTGGAACATTATTTTCTTGTTGGGATATCATTATATTATCTTATTATATTAATTCATCTATATACTTGGTAAAGGATGGAAGGCTCGGCCTTTTGCCTAGTGTTTTGTTCGACTCTTGCCGCCCTAGTTTCCGTCATATCGGTGTTATGTTCCCGGATTTTGCGTTCCTTACGCGGTTGGGTGATAATGGGAACCCCTTGATAGTTCGCCTTGAATAAAACTCTTCCAGCAATGCCCAACCTTGGTTTTACCATTTGCCA